>NC_057799.1:471862016-471952907 GCF_018294505.1 Triticum aestivum | reverse complement strand
AGGCCTGCTCTTTTTTTCTTTTGACTGTTTTGTTTTCTGTTTTCTCTTATTTGTTTATTTCCTTTTTTGTTTTATTTCATTTAAAAGTATTTAGACATTTTATAAAAATGTGATTTCTCCACCATAATTACCAGTGTATTATTTAGAACCCACTGAACATTTTTGTTTGAATTTTTGAAAACTTTTATTTTCCACTTTTAAATTTAATTGAAGTTTGAACTAGGAGTTTGACAAGGGTGTGGTTCAAATGTGATCTAGCCCTGTTTAGCAATATGATTAGCTTAATCACAGGGGGTTACTGTAGCATGATTCTCAGGGGGTTACAGCTGACCACCACAGGTTGCAAAGATGCTGAGAAGGTGCGCTTTGCCGAACATCAACTGGATGGACCCGCAGCCTCATGGTGGGAGAACTACACCGCCACCTTCCCCGTGGCTAATGTTACTTGGGACCAGTTTCAACAGGCCTTCCGCACTGCACATGTCTCAGCTGGAGCTATGAGTATGAAGAAGCGTGAGTTCCATAACTTACGCCAGGGGAACCGTACTGTGGCACAGTACGTGGATGAGTTCAGCAAGTTAGCACGCTACGCCCCAGATGATGTGGCCACAGATGCCGCGAAGCAGGAGAAGTTTCTTGAGGGACTGAATGATGAGCTGAGTATGCAGTTGATGGTGGCAACATTCACCAACTACCAGGAGTTGGTAGACAGGGCCCTCATGATTGAAGGCAAGCAGCAGCAGATAGAGAGTCGCAAGCGGAAGTATGGATAGGGGAAGTACAACTCTGGAGCTCAGCAAAAGCCTCGCTATACACCGTACTCGGGAGGACACACTCATACCCATGGAGGACATAACCATGGAGGCCACTCCCACAATGGAGGAAATTCACACATTCATAGTGGCCCTAAGAATGGTAATGGGAGTGGAGGAAACAACAGTCAGAACCGTTCCAACCCCGCTACACCTGCTAGAAGGATCTAAGTCACATTACTTGTTTCAAGTGCGGGAAGACTGGGCACTACGCCACCGAATGTCCTGAAGGAAAGAATGGTAATGGCAATGGAAGCTCAGGAAAGAAGCCCAATCCCTTCACCAGAGGTCAGGTAAACCACGTCAACGTGGAGGAAATTGAAGAGCAGCCTAACACAATTATTGGTAAGTTTTTGATTAAGTCATTTACAGCCCTTGTTCTTTTTGACACTGGTGCATCGCATTCATACGCACTACAAAAAAAAGACACATCCGTGACATTTTGGGCCGAACGAATTTTTTTTGTCATACTTACGACACTTCTATGACGATAATTGTGACAAAACCCGGTATCATCATAGATGTGGTGGGGTCCTACTTCTATGACAAAAAATCATGACAGAAAATGGGCTTTTCATCCTGGGCGGGCCGGAGACGCAGCTGCATGACATTCTTTGGGCCATCCATGACGGAAAAAACAGTGGTAGAAGCGAGGGCGAGGAAAATATCGGGGTGTTCCCGGTTACGGTGGGTGGTCGGGGCCGAGCGATGCGCGTTTCTCTCATACACGCACGCGCATGGGTGCGAGGCATTGGGCTCTAACTGAACCCGAGCCATTGCACTGCAGGCTACGCGTTACTGAACCCGGGCGATCGCTCGATGGCTGTTAACTAAACCCGATCGAGCGATTCCTTCGCTACTGCTGCTAACTGAAGCCGATCGATGCTGCCTCTGGATGAACAGTGAGCATTGTTGCGGGGGTTTGGATGAACAATTCCCGGTGGGGGTGGATGAACAGGACCCCGTGGTGTTGCCTCTGGATGAACAGGACCCCGATCGATCGAGCCGGTTGGGGCTGGATGAACAGGGCCCCGTGGAGGGCTGGATGCACAGGACCACCCCGTGGAGGGCTGGATGAACAATAGACGGTGGAGGGCTGGATGAACAGTAGCCCGTGGAGGGGTGGTTGAACAGGAGCCCGTGGAGAGGGCTGGTTGAACAGTAGCCGGTGGAGTAGCGCGCGGTGGAGGCTGGATGAACAGGAGCCTGTGGATGAACAGTCACAGGTGGAGGCTGGAGGAGGTCGACGATGGATGAACAGTAGCCCGTGGAGGCTGGAGGGGGTCGACGGTGGAGATGAACAGTATCCCGTGGAGTCTCGTTTTGCGGTACGCCACACCCCTCCCGATGAACAGGACCCCCGTTTCGACCGTAGCACTCCAACACAAGTCTGTTTCCTCCGTTTTGCGGTACGCCACACCCCTCCCGATCAACAGGACCCCCGTTTCGACCGTAGGAGGTCTGTTTCCTCCGTTTTGCGGTACGCCAGACCCCTCACGATGAACAGGATCCATTTCAACCGTGGCTGGTCGAACACAAGGCCGTTTCCTCCATTCTGCGGTACGCCAGGCCTTGTTTCCATCAGCTGTTTCGTCCAAGCCCTCCCGATGAACACGAAGACGCATTCCGTTCCGACCCAGCCGGTTGGCTCCCCATGAACACGACGACGACGCAGTTTCTCAGTTCTGACCCAGCCATGTACACGAACCCTGGCCGTACGTATGCGCGAGTAGGCATTCAAGACCCTGCCCGTATGTACATACGTGGTCGTATTTTCTTTCTTGCACAATGGCCGCTGTACGTACGTGTACATGCTACGTGCGCGCCTCTACTACGACACGTGCGCGCCTCTACATCGACCAGTATGTACGTACACGTTCGCGAGCAGAATGACAGCGCTATGTACACTTCGACCAGGTGGGTCCCGACTGTCAGGCACTTCCTTGCCTGCGAAGATGTAGCTCGTGGGTCCCAGCAGTCAGGGGGCGAATCATTTTTTTTGCCCGGACGCACTTCCTTGCGTGCAAAGATGTAGCTGGTGGGTCCCAGCAGTCAGGGGGAAACATTTTTTTCGTGAAATACGGTGGCCCGTCCGGTGGGTCCCCGCTGTCAGGTGGAGGAATAATTATTTTGCGCGTAATAAGGAGGCACTTCCTTGCTATGGTCGTGGACCCAGGTGTCAGCCTCTCCACGTACAGTCCACGTCCGATGGAAGTCGTTCCTTGACCACGTTGACCACACCGCGCCGAGATCATGATGACCCACAAGTATAGAGGATCTATCGTAGTCCTTTCGATAAGTAAGAGTGTCGAACCCAACGAGGAGCAGAAGGAAATGATAAGCGGTTTTCAGCAAGGTATTCTCTGCAAGCACTTAAATAAAAGGTAACAGATAGTTTTGTGATAGGATAATTTGTAACGAGCAACAAGTAACAAAAGTAAATAAAGTGCAGCAAGGTGGCCCAATCCTTTTTGTAGCAAAGGACAAGCCTGGACAAACTCTTATATAAAGAAAAGCGCTCCCGAGGACACATGGGAATTATCGTCAAGCTAGTTTTCATCACGTTCATATGATTCGCGTTCGGTACTTTGATAATTTGATATGTGGGTGGACCGGTGCTTGGGTGCTATTCTTACTTGAACAAGCATCCCACTTATGATTAACCTCTATTGCAAGCATCCGCAACTACAACAAAAGTATTAAGGTAAACCTAACCATAGCATGAAACATATGGATCCAAATCAGCCCCTTACGAAGCAACGCATAAACTAGGGTTTAAGCTTCTGTCACTCTAGCACCCATCATCTACTTATTACTTCCCAATGCCTTCCTCTAGGCCCAAATAATGGTGAAGTGTTATGTAGTCGACGTTCGCATAACACCACTAGAGGATAGACAACATACATTTCATCAAAATATCGAACGAATACCAAATTCACATGACTACTAATAGCAAGACTTCTCCCATGTCCTCAGGAACAAACGTAACTACTCACAAAGCATATTCATGTTCATAATCATAGGAGTATTAATATGCATAAAGGATCTGAACATATGATCTTCCACCAAGTAAACCAACTAGCATCAACTACAAGGAGTAATCAACACTACTAGCAACCTACAGGTACCAATCTCAGACTTGAAGACATGAATTGGATACAAGAGATGAACTAGGGTTTGAGAGGAGATGGTGCTGGTGAAGATGTTGATGGAGATTGCCCTCTCCCGATGAGAGGAGCGTTGGTGATGACAATGGCGATGATTTCCCCCTCCCGGAGGGAAGTGTCCCCAGCAGAACAGCTCTGCTGGAGCCCTAGATTGGTTCCGCCAAGGTTCCGCCTCGTGGCGGCGGAGTCTCGTCCAGAAAGCTTGCTTATGATTTTTCTTCAGACTAAAGACTTCATATAGCAGAAGATGGCCACCGGAGGACCAACAGGGGGCCCACGAGGCAGGGGGCGCGCCCAGGGGGGTAGGGCGCGCCCCCACCCTCGTGGACAGGTGGTGGCCCCCCTGACGTATTTCTTCCGCTCAGTATTTTTTATTATTTCCAAAAATAACATTCGTGGAGTTTCAGGACTCTTGGAGTTGTGCAGAATAGGTCTCTAATATTTGCTCCTTTACAGCCCAGAATTCCAGCTACCGGCATTCTCCCTCCTTATGTAAAACTTGTAAAATAAGAGAGAATATGCATAAGTATTGTGACATAATGTATAATAACAACCCATAATGCAATAAATATCGATATAAAAGCATGATGCAAAATGGACGTATCAACTCCCCCGAGCTTAGACCTCGCTTGTCCTCAAGCGAAAGCCGATAACGATAAATATGTCGACATGTTTAGAGGTAGAGGTGTCGATAAAATAAAATACGGACATGAGGGCGTCATGATTACTCTCATAACAGCAACATATTTGGATATTGTCATATGATTTCTTATGCTCAAGTAATAATCTATTCACAATGCAAAGTATGAATCAGAAACTTTATTGAGAACTAACGAACTATAATCTCAGTCATTGAAGCAATTGCAATTTATCATAACATCAGAAAGAGTCTATGTCAGAGCTTTCTAGCAAGTCCACATACTCAACTATCATTTAGTCTTTCATAATTGCTAACACTCACGCAATACTTGTGGTTACGGAGTTTTAATCGGACACAGAGAAAGATAGGGGCTTATAGTTTCGCCTCCCAACCTTTTACCTCAAGGGTAATGTCAACAATAATAACTCATGCTAACTTACATCCAATTATATATATATATATCAGGATCTTTCCAACATACTGGGCTTGCCAAAGGATAAAATGTAAAAAGGAAAGGTGAAGATCACCATGACTCTTGCATAAGGTAGAAGATGAAAGTAAAAGATAGGCCCTTCGCAGAGGGAAGCAGAGGTTGCCATGTGCTTTCAGGGTTGGATGCACAAAATCTTAATGCGAAAGAACGTCACTTTATATTGCCACTTGTGATATGAACCTTTATTATGCAGTCCGTCGCTTTTATTTCTTCCACATCACAAGATCGTATAAAGCTTATTTCTCCACACCAATCAATCATACATATTTAAAGAGCAATTTTTATTGCTTGCACCGATGACAACTTACTTGAAGGATCTTACTCAATCCATAGGTAGATATGGTGGACTCTCATGGCAAAACTGGTTTAAGGGTTTTTGGAAGCACAAGTAGTATCTCTACTTGGTGCAAGAAATTGGCTAGCATGAGGGGGAAAGGCAAGCTCAACATGTTGGATGATCCATGACAATATACTTTATCTCAGATATAAGAAAACATAACCCATTACGTTGTCTTCCTTGTCCAACATCAACTCTTTAGCCTGTCATATTTTAATGAGTGCTCCCAATCATAAAAGATGTCCAAGATAGTATGTTTATATGTGAAACCTCTCTTTCTTTATTACTTCCTATTAATTGCAACGATGACCAAGGCTATGTTTGTCAACTCTCAACAATTTTTAATCATCATACTCTTTCTATGTGAAGTCATTACTCTCGATAAGATCAATATGATCTCTTTATTTCTTTTTATTCTTTTATTCACTCAAGATCATAACAAGATAATCAAGCCCTTGACTCAACACTAATCTTTATTATATAGCTCACGGACTCGATTACATAAAGGGATCATAAAGCAAAACTCAAAACTAGATCATACCAAAACTTTTATTCTACTAGATCAAGATACTACTAATAGGATCGAACTAAGAAAAAGGGTAAAGATAGGAGTGTGATGGTGATATGATACCGGGGCATCTCCCCCAAGCTTGGCAGTTGCCAAGGGGAGTGCCCATACCCATGTGATTATATCTCCTTTGCTGGTGAAGGGATTGTTGATGATGTAGGCTTGTCGTCCGTCTTCCAGGGCATAGGCTCACCATCATAGAAGGATGATCGAGTCTCCGGGATCCTTAAATCTGCAGCCAAACTCATCCTCTTGAATCTATATTCATACTCACAATTTTGGTTTTGCAGGTCATAGATTTGGGCTTGGAGGTGCTCGATTTTCTCGTGGAGCTTGAAGATGGCCTCCCCAATGTCCTTGGCATCCAGCTTGTGGTTGTTGGTGAACTCCGTGATCATTATGTGATTGGAGTAGAGTCCACGCTCCACCATCTCATGGCACTTGAAAACTTGTTGCTCCATTGCCTCGAGCCTCGCCTCCACGCTTCCGGTCCTCCGTGGTCCCTCAACATCGTGGATGTGCAGCACCCCCTCACGCATCTCAATGGTTTGAGGGTGTTGCAGCACCTCCGCGAGGTAGGGGTTGATGACCTTCTCGGAGAACTTGTCCTTGGGGGCACTTGGAGACGTCATGATGATCTAGATCTGTCAGAAAAACAACTCGAAACAAGAACAGAGGATATTTGCGTTATACGGGAGTCAAAACCTTCGGGAGATTAAATAATGAATTTTTACCGACCAAAATACGTATCGTGCAAGAAAATGGAGTCCGGAGAGCACACGAGGTGCCCACGAGGTAGGGGGCGCGCCCAGTAGGGTAGGGCGCGCCCTCCACCCTCGTGGAGGCCTCGTGTCCTTCCCGGACTGCTTCTTATTTTTCTATTTTTCTAAATATTCCAAAACGGAGAAATATTGCCATAAAAACTGTTTTGGAGTCGGTTTACTTACCGTACCACATACCTATTCCTTTTCGGAGTCTGAAACATTCCGAAAAGTGTTCCTTATGTATTCCTCCGGGGTTACGGTTTCAATAACATTGGTTTCAACATTTATGGGATTACCTGAGATATATTGTTTGATTCTTTGACCGTTCACCACCTTCGGATTTGTGCCTTCGAAGTTGTTGATTTTTATGGCACCGGAACGATAGACCTCCTCGATAACGTAAGGGCCTTCCCATTTAGAGAGAAGTTTTCCTGCAAAAAATCTTAAACGAGAGTTGTCTAGCAATACATTATCACCTACATTAAACTCACGCTTTTGTATTCTTTTGTCATGCCATCTTTTAACTTTTTTTTAAATAACTTGGCATTTTCATAGGCTTGGGTTCTCCATTCATCAAGTGAGATAATGTCAAATAACCTCTTCTCACCGGCAAGTTTGAAATCATAATTGAGCTCCTTAATAGCCCAATATTCCTTATGTTCTAGTTCGAGAGGTAAGTGACAGGCTTTTCCATAAACCATTTTATACGGAGACATACCCATAGGATTTTTATATGCAGTTCTATATGCCCATAATGCATCATCAAGTTTCTTGGACCGATTCTTTCTAGATCTATTAACAGTCTTTTGCAAAATTAATTTGAGCTCTCTGTTACTCAATTCCACTTGACCACTAGACTGCGGGTGATAGGGAGATGCAATTCTATGATTAACATCATACTTAGCAAGCATTTTACGGAAAGCACCATGAATAAAATGTGAACCACCATCAGTCATTAAATATCTAGGGACTCCAAACCTCGGAAAAATAACTTCTTTAAGCATTTTAATAGAGGTGTTATGATCAGCACTACTAGTTGGAATAGCTTCTACCCACTTAGTAACGTAATCAACAACAACTAAAATATGTGTATATCCATTAGAGGCAGGAAAAGGTCCCATATAATCAAAGCCCCAAACATCGAATGGTTCAATAGCAAGTGAATAATTCATAGGCATTTCTTGACGTCTACCAATATTACCAATTCTTTGACATTCATCACAAGATAAGACAAACTTACGGGCATCCTTGAAGAGAGTAGGCCAATAAAAACCGAATTGCAATACCTTATGCGCAGTTCTATCTCCAGGGTGGTGTCCTCCATAAGCCTCGGAGTGACACTTGCGTAGGATCTGTTCCTGTTCATGCTCAGGTACACAACGTCTAATAACACCATCTACTCCTTTATAAAGATGTGGGTCATCCCAAAAGTAATGTCAAGTCATAGAAAAACTTTTTCTTTTGCTGGTATGTGAAACTAGTTGGTATAAATTTAGAAACGATATAATTAGCATAATCAGCATACCATGGAGCAGTAAGAGAAGTATTTATGACATTTAATTGCTCATCAGGAAAGCTATCATCAATAGGTAGTGGGTGATCAAGAACATTTTCTAACCTAGACAAGTTGTCTGCAACGGGGTTCTCAGCTCCCTTTCTATCAACAATATGCAAATCAAATTCTTGTAGCAAGAGAACCCATCTAATAAGTCTAGGTTTAGCATCTTTCTTTTCCATAAGATATTTAATAGCAGCATGATCAGTGTGAATAGTTACTTTAGAATCAACAATATAAGGTCTGAACTTATCACAAGCAAATACAACTGCTAAGAATTCTTTTTCAGTAGTAGCATAATTTCTCTGGGCATTGTCTAGAGTTTTACTAGCATATTGAATAACATTTAATTTCTTATCAACTCTTTGCCCTAGAACAGCACCTACAACATAATCGCTAGCATCACACATAATTTCAAAGGGTAAATTCCAATCAGGTGGCTGAACAATAGGTGCAGAGATCAATGCTTTCTTAAGTATTTCAAATGCTTCTACACAATCATCATCAAAGACAAATGATATATCTTTTTGTAATAAATTAGGTAGAGGCCGAGAAATTTTTGAGAAGTCCTTAATGAACCTCCTATAAAATCCGGCTTGACCAAGGAAACTTCTTATACCTTTGATGTCCTTGGGACATGGCATCTTTTCAATAGCATCAACCTTGGCTTTATCAACCTCAATACCTCTTTCAGAAACTTTGTGCCCCAAGACAATACCTTCATTAACCATAAAGTGGCACTTTTCCCAATTCAAGACAAGATTAGTTTCTTCACATCTCTGCAAAACTCGATCAATGTTGCTCAAGCAATCATCAAAAGAGGATCCATAGGCGGAAAAATCGTCCATGAAAACCTCACAAATCTTTTCACAAAAGTCAGAGAATATAGCCAGCATGCATCTTTGAAAGGTAGCAGGTGCATTACATAAACCAAAAGGCATACGTCTATAAGAAAAAGTACCAAAAGGGCAAGTAAAAGTGGTCTTTGATTGATCATTGGCTGACACAGGTATTTGAGAGAAACCAGAATAACCATCTAGAAAGCAAAAATGTGTATGTTTGGATAATCTTTCTAGCATTTGATCGATAAAAGGTAAGGGGTAATGATCCTTTTTAGTAGCCTTATTTAATTTGCGGAAATCAATTACCGTCCTATAACCTGTAATAATTCTTTGCGGGATCAATTCATCTTTATCATTAGGAACGACAGTAATACCTCCCTTCTTAGGGACACAATGGACAGGACTTACCCACTGACTATCAGAAACGGGATAAATTATACCTGCCTCTAGAAGCTTTAGTATTTCCTTTCTTACCACTTCTTTCATTTTAGGATTCAGCCGTCGTTGATGATCACGAACTGGTTTGGCATCTTCCTCCAAATTTATTTTATGTTGACATAGAGTGGGACTAATGCCCTTAAGATCATCAAGAGTATATCCAATAGCAGCACGGTGCTTCTTCAGAGTTTTCAATAATCTCTCTTCTTCATGCTCTGAAAGGTTAGCACTAATAATAATAGGATATATCTTTTTCTCATCAAGATAAGCATATTTAAGAGTATCAGGTAATGGTTTAAGCTCAAACACGGGATCACCCTTGGGTGGAGGAGGATCCCCTAGGATTTCAACAGGCAAATTGTGTTTCAGGATAGGTTCCTGTTTAAAGAATACTTCATTTATTTCCCTTCTTTCATTCATAAACATATCATTTTCATGGTCTAGCAGATATTGTTCTAAAGGATCACTAGGAGGCACGGCAATAGAAGCAAGACCAATTATTTCATCCTTGCTAGGAAATTCCTCTTCACGGTGTTGTCTACTAAATTTAGAAAAGTTGAACTCATGAGACATATCCTCCAAACCAATAGTAACAACATCCTTTTTGCAATCTATCTTAGTATTAACAGTGTTCAAGAAGGGTCTACCAAATATAATGGGACAAAAGCTATCTTGTGGGGAACCAAGAACAAGAAAAATAGCAGGATATTAAGTTTTCGCACACAAGACTTCAACATCTCTAACAATTCCCATTGGTGAAATAGTATCTCTATTGGCAAGTTTAATTGTGACATCAATATCTTCTAACTCAGTAGGTGCAATATCATGCTTAATTTCATTGTATAAGTCAATAGGTATCGCACTAGCACTAGCACCCATGTCACATAAGCCATGATAACAATGATCTCCCGTTTTAACCGAAATAACAGGCATGCCTACCACAGGTCTATGTTTATCTTCAGCACAAGGTTTAGCAATTCTAGCAGTTTCATCACAGAAATAAATAACATGCCCATCAATATTATCAGCCAAGAGATCTTTAACAATAGCAATATTAGGTTCAACTTTAACTTGCTCAGGAGGTGTATAGGTTCTAATATTGCTTTTACGAACCACAGTTGAAGCTTTAGCATGATCCTTTATTCTAACAGGGAAAGGTGGTTTCTCAACATAAGTAGCAGGAACAATAGGATCATTATAAGTGATAGTCTTTTCTTCAACTTTAATAGGTGCGGCTACTTTCACTTCTATGGGAGGATGATATTTAAACCACTTCTCCTTAGGGAGATCAATATGAGTGGCAAAAGATTCACAGAAAGAGGCTACTATCTCAGATTCAAGTCCATATTTATTGCTAAATTTACGGAAAACATCGATATCCATAAAAGATTTAACACAATCAAACTTAGGTGTCATACCTGACTCCTTACCTTCGTCGAGGTCCCAATCTTCAGAGTTGCGTTTAATTCTATCCAATAAATCCCATTTGAATTCAATAGTCTTCATCATAAAAGAGCCAGCACAAGAAGTATCGAGCATGGTGCGATTGTTATCAGAAAGCTGAGCATAAAAACTTTGAATAATTATTTCTCTTGAGAGCTCATGATTGGGGCATGAATATAACATTGATTTAAGCCTCCCCCAAGCTTGAGCGATGCTTTCTCCTTCGCGAGGCTAAAAATTATATATATAATTGCGATCACGATGAACAAGATGCATAGGATAATTTTTTGATGAAATTCCAATTTCAATAGTTTGTAGTTCCATGATCCCGTATCATCACATAGCCTATACCATGTCAATGCATCTCCCTCCAAAGATAAAGGGACGACCTTCTTCTTAATAAAATCACCGGGTATACATGCAAGCTTAAATAATCCACAAACTTCATCCACATATATTAGGTGTTCATCAGGATGCTTTGTTCCATCTCCTGCAAAAGGATTAGCTAGCAGTTTTTCTAACATACCCGAAGGAAACTCAAAGTAGAAATTTTCATTTTCAGTAGGTTCAGTAGGTTGAGGAGCAACTCTTTGCTCTACTGGTCAGGGTGAAGATACCCCGAACAAGCCCCTCAGAGGATTACTTTCCATAGTAACAAGTGACAGTAAATTTCAGCACACTATGTAAATTTTTCCTTACCAAATTCCACCTACCAAAGGCGCTTCACTCCCCGGCAATGGCGCCAGAAAAGAGTCTTGATGACCCACAAGTATAGGGGATCTATCGTAGTCCTTTCGATAAGTAAGAGTGTCGAACCCAACGAGGAGCAGAAGGAAATGATAAGCGGTTTTCAGCAAGGTATTCTCTGCAAGCACTGAAATAAAAGGTAACAGATAGTTTTGTGATAGGATAATTTGTAACGAGCAACAAGTAAAGAAAGTAAATAAAGTGCAGCAAGGTGGCCCAATCCTTTTTGTAGCAAAGGACAAGCCTGGGCAAACTCTTATATAAAGAAAAGCGCTCCCGAGGACACATGGGAATTATCGTCAAGCTAGTTTTCATCACGTCCATATGATTCGCGTTCGGTACTTTGATAATTTGATATGTGGGTGGACCGGTGCTTGGGTGCTATTCTTACTTGAACAAGCATACCACTTATGATTAACCTCTATTGCAAGCATCCGCAACTACAACAAAAGTATTAAGGTAAACCTAACCATAGCATGAAACATATGGATCCAAATCAGCCCCTTACGAAGCAACGCATAAACTAGGGTTTAAGCTTCTGTCACTCTAGCAACCCATCATCTACTTATTACTTCCCAATGCCTTCCTCTAGGCCCAAATAATGGTGAAGTGTTATGTAGTCGACGTTCGCATAACACCACTAGAGGATAGACAACATACATTTCATCAAAATATCGAACGAATACCAAATTCACATGACTACTAATAGCAAGACTTCTCCCATGTCCTCAGGAACAAACGTAACTGCTCACAAAGCATATTCATGTTCATAATCAGAGGAGTATTAATATGCATAAAGGATCTGAACATATGATCTTCCACCAAATAAACCAACTAGCATCAACTACAAGGAGTAATCAACACTAATAGCAACCTACAGGTACCAATCTCAGACTTGAAGACATGAATTGGATACAAGAGATGAACTAGGGTTTGAGAGGAGATGGTGCTGGTGAAGATGTTGATGGAGATTGCCCTCTCCCGATGAGAGGAGCGTTGGCGATCATTTCCCCCTCCCGGAGGGAAGTGTCCCCGACAGAACAGCTCTGCCGGAGCCCTAGATTGGTTCCGCCTCGTGGCGGCGGAGTCTCGTCCCGAAAGCTTGCTTATGATTTTTCTTCAGACGAAAGACTTCATATAGCAGAGATGGCCATCGGAGGACCAACAGGGGGCCCACGAGGCAGGGGCGCGCCCAGGGGGGTAGGGCGCGCCCCCACCCTCGTGGACAGGTGGTGGCCCCCCTGACGTATTTCTTCCGCTCGGTATTTTTTATTATTTCCAGAAATAACTTTCGTGGAGTTTCAGGACTTTTGGAGTTGTGCAGAATAGGTCTCTAATATTTGCTCCTTTTCCAGCCCAGAATTCCAGTTGCCGGTATTCTCCCTCCTTATGTAAACCTTGTAAAATAAGAGAGAATAGGCATAAGTATTGTGACATAATGTATAATAACAACCCATAATGCAATAAATATCGATATAAAAGCATGATGCAAAATGGACGTATCAGAGCACCAGGGCGGTGGACGACGGCGCGACCTAGGAAGGGGACGACGCGGAGCTGGGGAAGACGCGGCAGTGGATGCCCACGCGTAGAGGAGTATGAGGGTTCACTGGTTTGTTGTGGTGTGAGGCTGCCGTCGCCGCAGAATAACAGGGGGTGTGGGTGAGTAGAGGGATGGCCTCGCCAGCAGTGGGAGTAGTAGGGGGCGATCAGGCCTCCGCCGCATCACAGCCGGCCACGGGAGGCAGGAGCACGAGGCACGACCGGCGCTTGTTTGGGCGGCTGGAGCAAGAAGACCAGATGTTGAATAAGCACTACGGCCGTTGGATGGACATCGTACGGTCACTGGAGCTAGAATCATGCATATTGACTAAGTTGACAAAGCCCTCCGTCCCCGTCAACTTAGTAGGCCCACAAGTCATCCTCCCACTATACTGGGTCCCAGCTAGTAGGGGGAGTATTCATTTTTTTGTGCGTAATAAGGAGGCACTTCCTTGCGTGCGAAGATATAGCTGGTGGGTCCAAGCTGTCAATGGTGGTAACATTTTTTCGTGAAATACAGAGGCCCTTTCGGTGGGTCCCAGATGTTAGGTGGAGGAATCATTATTTTGCGTGTAATAAGGAGGCATTTCCTTGCGTGCGGCCGTGGACCCAGCCGTCAGCCTATCCACGTACAGTCCACTTCAGATGCATGTCGGTCGTTGACCACGTTGACCAGGCCACGCCGAGAGCACCAGGGCGGTGGACGACGGCGAGGCCTAGGAAGGGAACGACACGGAGGCAGGGAAGACTCGACAGTTGTTTCCCACGCGAAGGGGAGTACGACTGTACGACGGTTTACTGGTTCGTCTGCCGTCACCGAAGAATAACAGCAGGTATGGGTGAGTAGAGGGATGGCTAGGCCAGCGATGAGAGTACGGTGGGGCGGTGAGGCCTGCGCGGCAGCACAGCCGGCCACGGGGAGGAGAGAACAGGCAGTCCCGCCGGTGCTTGTTTGAGCGGCTGGAGCAGGAAGAGCAGAGATTGAAGAAGCACGACGGTCGTTGGATGGACATCCAACAGTCACTGCTTGTGCGTCAACCTTTTTTTAGGAAAGCCTCAAATCTGTGGAAAACATCATACATCCTATCTGCCATTATTTCTAATAATTTACAGCCCATTTGCTAATTCTTAAGGTTTTCTTTGGATCCCATATTCTTTTTGTTAGCATTATGATACGTCTTCAACGTATCTATAATTTTTTATTGTTCCATGCTATTATATTATCTGTTTTGGATATTTATGGGCTTTATTAAACACTTTTATATTATTTTTGGGACTAACCTATTGACCCAGTGCCAGTTCATGTTTTTTCCCTTGTTTCAGTGTTTCGAAGAAAAGGAATATCAAACGGAGTCGAAACGGAATGAAACCTTCTGGAGAAGTTATTTTTAGAAAGAAAGCAACCCGGGAGACTTGGAGTCCACCTCAACAAAGAAACGAGGGAGGCACGAAGCAGGGGGGCGCGCCCACCCGCTGGGCGTGCCCTCCACCCTCGTGGGCCCCTCATGGCTCCCTTGACGTATTTCTTTCTCCTATATATACCCATACCCTAAAACGATCGGGGAACAGAATAGATCGGGAGTTCCGCCGCTGCAAGCCTTTGTAGCCACCAAAAACCTCTCGGGAGCCCGTTCCGGCACCCTGCCGGAGGGGGGAACCCTCACCGGTGGCCATCTTCATCATCCCGGTGCTCTCCATGACGAGGAGGGAGTAGTTCACCCTCGGGGCTAAGGGTATGTACCAGTAGCTATGTGTTTGATCTCTCTCTCTCTCTCTCTCGTGTTCTTGATTTGGCACGATCTTGATGTATCGCGAGCTTTGCTACTATTGTTGGATCTTATGATGTTTCTCCCCCTCTACTCTCTTGTAATGGATTGAGTTTCCCCTTTGAAGTTATCTTATCGGATTGAGTCTTTAAAGATTTGAGAACACTTGATGTATGTCTTGCGTGGGATACCGTGGTGACAATGGGGTATTCTATTGATCCACTTGACGTATGTTTTGGTGATCAACTTGCGGGTTCCGCCCATGAACCTATGCATGGGGGTTGGCACATGTTTTCGTCGTGATTCTCCGCTAGAAACTTTGGGGCACTCTTTGATGTTCTATGTGTTGGTTGAATAGATGAACCTGAGATTGTGTGATGCATATCGTATAATCATACCCATGGATACTTGAGGTGACATTGGAGTATCTAGGTGACATTAGGGTTTTGGTTATTTGTATCTTAAGGTGTTATTCTAGTACGAACTCTAGGGCTGTTTGTGACACTTATAGGAATAGCCCAATGGATTGATTGGAAAGAATAACTTTGAGGTGGTTTCGTACCCTACCATAATCTCTTCGTTTGTTCTCCGCTAATTAGTGACTTTGGAGTGACTCTTTGTTGCATGTTGAGGGATAGTTATATGATCCAATTATGTTATTATTGTTGAGAGAACTTGCACTAGTGAAAGTATGAACCCTAGGCCTTGTTTCCTAGCATTGCAATACCGTTTACGCTCACTTTTACCACTTGTTGCCTTGCTGTTTTTATATTTTCAGATTACAAAAACCTTTATCTACCATCCATATTGCACTTGTATCACCATCTCTTCGCCGAACTAGTGCACCTATACAATTTGCCATTGTATTGGGTGTGTTGGGGACACAAGAGACTCTTTGTTATTTGGTTGCATGATTGCTTGAGAGAGACCATCTTCATCCTACGCCTGCCACAGATTGATAAACCTTAGGTCATCCACTTGAGGGAAATTTGCTACTGTCCTACAAACCTCTACACTTGGAGGCCCAACAACGTCTACAAGAAGAAGGTTGTGTAGTAGACATCAAGCTCTTTTCTGGCGCCGTTGCCGGGGAAGCTAGGTAAGCGGCACTCACACCCCGTCAACTAAGCTCTTTTCTGGCGCCGTTGCCGGGGAGGTGAGTGCTTGAAGGTATATCTTTAGATCTTGCAATCGAATCTTTTTGTTTCTTGTTTTAGCACTAGTTTAGTTTATAAAAGAAAACCACAAAAAAATGGAATTGAGTTTGTCTCATACACTTCATCTTTTTAATATCTTTCGTGAGTATGATGGGAAGAAAAATTGTCCCAAAGTGTTAGAAGAAGAATGCATTAAAATGTTTGGCACTAAATCTTTGAATGATGAGCATGGTTGCAATGTTGTTAGTATGAACCCGTTGAATATCCATAGTACTAATGATGATTGCACTAGTTATGATGAAAATGCCTCCTATAAACATGTCAATTTTTGTGGAGTGCATTGGGTTTGCAAGTACACACCAAATAGGGAAGATAGATATTGCAAGAGGCATAAGCATTTAAAAACTAAATTGTTGCAAGAAAGGCTAGATGTTTGTGCTGAAAATTTAAATGTTCTTGGCCGTACTTGTGAACTTTGCAATGAAAGTGGTCATATAACTATCCAATGCAAATTGTTTCATGATCTAATCGTGTCCAAAAATTGTGATGACTTGATTTCCCTTGCACATTATAATGAACTTAGTTTGCTTATGGGTTGCAAAGAAATGAAACATATAACTAAGCATCTTCCAATATTTGCCCGTGATAAACTTCTTGGTTTTGATCTAGAGGAAATTTATATGTATTGTGCGGTGAATTGCATTGAAAATCCTTATATTGCCAATTACATAAAGAAAAGAAAAGAAATAGAAGATGAAGAGAATGTAACGAAAGGGAAGAGACTTCCCAACATTCTCCTATTATTTCTTATGATGAATCAGGTAACGAGGAGGAGCCTTCTATTCAACCAATCTCATTAATAAGGAGCTCCAAAAAGAGGATTGAACCCACACATGAGGTGAAGAAGAAGAAAAGAAAAAGGAAGAGAGGTAAAAAGATATCTGTCCCAAATAATGTTGCTCCTATTATTGTTGTGCCTCATGAAAATGAATCAAAAATAATCGTGGAAGATGATGCACTTGATGATGATCTCGTTATGCCTATTGCTTGTTGTGATGATTATGATTGGGAAGATAATGATACTCCTTATGATCTTGAAAATCTTTTTGGCACTTGCTTGGAAGAATATGATAATTGCTATACTATTGGTGCTATCCATACTATTAATGATGAGAGTGATTATGCTTATGATATGAAAAGGCCTAAGCTTGGGTATGCTATGTTTGATGATTTTGATGTTTTTGAGAATATATTTGCTGCAATTAATGTTTGTCCCAAGCTTGGGGATGCTACGTTTAATGAGGATGATATTTTTAGTCTCCCAAGTTTTGATATGCAAATTTATAATGATAGCACGCCTCCTACTTATGATGATTATATTTATAAAAGTGGGTTTGGAAGAGTGTCAACTTTAGGAAGTAATGATCCCACTATTTTGGAGGATGTTGAATCTTATTATGATAATTATGAAAGTGCATTTGGAGAGGTCATGACTTTATTTAGTGATGTATCCGCTATTTCGGAAGAGGTTTCAATTGATTATGATGAAAACAAAGTTGCTACTTATGATGATTATTGTGATGAAAATTATGCTATAAAAAGTAGTGATGATTATATTTATAAAACTTCTCATGATTATGATTACCCTTTTTCTGAACATTACTCTTTTAATGTGGAAACAATTTATAGTATTCAAGTCTCATATGATACTCCCACTATTCCGAATGAGAAGAATTTTGCTTATGTGGAGAGTAATAAAATTTCTATGCTAGTAGATCATGAAAAGAATGATTTAGGTGCTGGTTATATTGTTGAATTCATTCATGGTGCTACTGAAAGTTATTATGAGGGAGGAATATATGCTTGTAGGAATTGCAATAATATCAAGTTTCCTCTCTATGTGCTTAAAGTTTTGAAGTTGTGCTTATTTTGCCTTCCTATGCTAGTCGATTATTGTTCCCATAAGTTGTTTGCTCACAAAATCCCTATGCATAGGAAGTGAGTTAGACTTAAATGTGCTAGTAATATTCTTCATGATGCTCTCTTTATGTTTCAAGTCTTATCTTTTATGCGAGCGTCATTGAAATCATCATGCCTAGCTAGGGGCGTTAAACGATAGCGCTTGTTGGGAGGCAACCCAATTTTATTTTAGTTTCTTGCTTTTTGGTTCTGTTTAAGAATAAATAATCCATCTATCTTCTGTTTAGATGTGGTTTTGTGTTTTAATTAGTGTTTGTGCCAAGTAAGACCTATAGGATCTTCTTGGATGATAGTTATTTGATCTTGCTGAAAATTCCAGAAACTTTCTGTTCACGAAAACAATTGTTAAAAATCACCAGGACGTGATAAAATACTGATTCCAATTGCAGTAGATCAATAAACAAATTATCTAGGTCGTACTATTTTGGTAGAAGTTTTTGAGTTCCAGAAGTTTGCGATAGTTACAGATTACTACAGACTGTTCTGTTTTTCATGTGTTGTTTGCTTATTTTAATGAATCTATGGCTAGTAAAAGAGTTTATAAACCATAGAGAAGTTGTAATACAGTAGGTTTAACACCAATATAAATAAAGAATGAGTTCATTACAGTACCTTGAGTGGTGTTTTGTTTTCTTTCGCTAACGGAGCTTACGAGTTTTCTGTTAAGTTTTGTGTTGTGAAGTTTTCAAGTTTTGGGTAAAGATTCGATGGACTATGGAATAAGGAGTGGCAAGAGACTAAGCTTGGGGATGCCCAAGGCACCCCAAGGTAATATTCAAGGATGACCAAGAGCCTAAGCTTGGGGATGCCCCGGATGGCATCCCCTCTTTCGTCTTCGTTCATCGGTAACTTTACTTGGAGCTATATTTTTATTCACCACATGATATGTTTTTTGCTTGGAGCGTCATTTTTTTTTGCTTGCTGTTTGAATAAAGTATCAAGATCTGAAATTCTTAAATGTTAGAGAGTCTTCACATAGTTGCATAATTATTCGACTACTCATTGACCTTCACTTATACCTTTTAGAGCACGGCGGTGGTTTTATTTTGAAGAAATAGATGAACTCTTGTGCTTCACTTATATTATTTTTAGAGTCTTTAGAACAGCATGGTAATTTGCTTTGGTTATGAATTTAGTCCTAATATGATGGGCATCCAAGAGGGATATAATAAAAACTATCATATAAAGTGCATTGAATACTATGAGAAGTTTGATTCCTTATGATTGTTTTGAGATATGAAGATGGTGATATTAGAGTCATGCTAGTGGAGTAGTTGTGAATTTGAGAAATACTTGTGTTAAAGTTTGTGATTCCCGTAGCATGCACGTATGGTGAACCGTTATGTGATGAAGTCGGAGCATGATTTATTTATTGATTGTCTTCCTTATGAGTGGCGGTCGGGGACGAGCGATGGTCTTCCTACCAATCTATCCCCCTAGGAGCATGCGCATAAT
The DNA here is from genome assembly GCF_018294505.1 of Triticum aestivum. NCBI lineage: Eukaryota > Viridiplantae > Streptophyta > Magnoliopsida > Poales > Poaceae > Triticum > Triticum aestivum. Next base: position 471,933,201 of record NC_057799.1, on the reverse strand, counting down.
ACTGTGCTTTGATAACTTATAGATTTTTGCAATAAGTATATGAGTTCTTTATGACAAATGTTGAGTCCATGGATTATACGCACTCTCTTCCTTCCACCATTGCTAGCCTCTCTAATACCGCACACTTTTTGCCGATATCATACACCCACCATATACCTTCCTCAAAACAGCCACCATACCTACCTATTATGGCATTTCCATAGCCATTCCGAGATATATTGCCATGCAACTTTCCACCGTTCCGTTTATTATGACACGCTCCATCATTGTCATATTGCTTTGCATGATCATGTAGTTGACATTGTATGTGTGGCAAAGCCACCATTCATAATTCTTTCATACATGTCACTCATGAGTCATTGCACCGGTACACCGCCGGAGGCATTCATATAGAGTCATATTTTGTTCTAAGTATCGAGTTGTAATTCATGAGTTGTAAGTAAATAAAAGTGTGATGATCATCATTATTAGAGCATTGTCCCAGTGAGGAAAGGATGATGGAGACTATGATTCCCCCACAAGTCGGGATGAGACTCCGGATGAAAAAAAAGAAAAAAAAGAGGCCATAAAAAAGGGAGAAAAGGCCCAAAAAAATGAGAGAAAAAGAGAGAAGGGACAATGCTACTATCTTTTTGCCACACTTGTGCTTCAAAGTAGCACCATGATCTTCATGATAGAGAGTCTCCTATGTTGTCACTTTCATATACTAGTGGGAATCTTTCATTATAGAACTTGGCTTGTATATTCCAATGATGGGATTCCTCAAAATGCCCTATGTCTTCGTGAGCAAGCGAGTTGGATGCACACCCACTTAGTTTCTTTTGTTGAGCTTTCATATACGTATAGCTCTAGTGCATCCGTTGCATGGCAATCCCTACTCACTCACATTGATATCTATTGATGGGCATCTCCATAGCCCATTGATACGCCTAGTTGATGTGAGACTATCTTCTCCCTTTTGTCTTCTCCACAACCACCATTCTATTCCACCTATAGTGCTATGTCCATGGCTCACGCTCATGTATTGCGTGAAGATTGAAAAAGTTTGAGAACACCAAAAGTATGAAACAATTGCTTGGCTTGTCATCGGGGTTGTGCATGATTTAAATATTTTGTGTGATGAAGATAGGGCATAGCCAGACTATATGATTTTGTAGGGATAGCTTTCTTTGGCCATGTTATTTTGAGAAGACATGATTGCTTTGTTAGTATGCTTGAAGTATTATTGTTTTCATGTCAATATTAAACTTTTATCTTGAATCTTATGGATCTGAATATTCTTGCCACAACAAAGAAGATTATATTGATAAATATGTTAGGTAGCATTCCACATCAAAAATTCTGTTTTTATCATTTACCTACTCGAGGGCGAGCAGGAATTAAGCTTGGGGATGCTGATACGTCTCCAACGTATCTATAATTTTTGATTGTTCCATGATATTATATTATCTGTTTTGGAAGTTTATGGGATTTATTAAACACTTTTATATTATTTTTGGGACTAATCTATTGACCCAGAGCCCAGTGCCAGTTCCTGTTTTTTGCCTTGTTTCAGTGTTTCGAAGAAAAGGAATATCAAACGGAGTCGAAACAGAATGAAACCTTCTGGAGAAGTTATTTTTAGAAAGAAAGCAACCCGGGAGACTTGGAGTCCACGTCAAGAAAGAAACGACGGAGGCACGAGGCAGGGGGGCGCGCCCTCCACCCTCATGGGCCCCTCGTGGCTCCCCTGATGTATTTCTTCCTCCTATATATACCCATATACCCTAAAATGATCGGGGAACAGAATAGATCGGGAGTTCCGCCGCCGCAAGCCTCTGTAGCCACCAAAACCTTCGGAGCCGTTCGGCACCCTGCCGAAGGGGGGAACCCTCACCCGGTGGCCATCTTCATCATCCAGCGCTCTCCATGACGAGGAGGGAGTAGTTCACCCTCGGGGCTAGGGTATGTACCAGTAGCTATGTGTTTGATCTCTCTCTCTCTCTCTCATGTTCTTGATTTGGCACGATCTTGATGTATCGTGAGCTTTGCTACTATTGTTGGAACTTATGATGTTTCTCCCCCTCTACTCTCTTGTAATGGATTGAGTTTCCCCTTTGAAGTTATCTTATCGGATTGAGTCTTTAAGATTTGAGAACAATGATGTATGTCTTGCGTGGGATACCCGTGGTGACAATGGGTATTCTATTGATCCACTTGATGTATGTTTTGGTGATCAACTTGCGGGTTCGGCCCATGAACCTATGCATAGGGGTTGGCACACGTTTTCGTCGTGATTCTCCGGTAGAAACTTTGGGGCACTCTTTGAGGTTCTATATGTTATTTGAATAGATGAATCTGAGATTGTGTGATGCATATCGTATAATCATACCCACGGATACTTGAGGTGACATTGGAGTATCTAGGTGACATTAGGGTTTTGGTTGATTTGTATCTTAAGGTGTTATTCTAGTACGAACTCTAGGGCTGTTTGTGACACTTATAGGAATAGCCCAATGGATTGATTGGAAAGAATAACTTTGAGGTGGTTTCGTACCCTACCATAATCTCTTTGTTTGTTCTCCGCTAATTAGTGACTTTGGAGTGACTCTTTGTTGCATGTTGAGGGATAGTTATATGATCCAATTATGTTATTATTGTTGAGAGAACTTGCACTAGTGAAAGCATGAACCCTAGGCCTTGTTTCCTAGCATTGCAATACCGTTTATGCTCACTTTTACCACTTGTTACCTTGCTGTTTTTATATTTTGAGATTACAAAAACCTTTATCTACCATCCATATTGCACTTGTATCACCATCCTTCGCGAACTAGTGCACATACAATTACCATGGGGCGTTGGGACACAAGAGACTCTTATTTGGTTGCCAAGTTGTGAGAGAGACATTTCATCCTACGTCCACGGGATTGATAAAACCTAGGTCATGCCACTGAGGTCAGATTTTGCTACCGTCTGTCGCTACAAAGGATGTAGAGCCTCTGCCTTGGAGGCTCCAACATGATCTTGTGATCATAGAAGAATGGTAAAATGCTACGTAATAGTTTTTGAACATATTCTTTTTTTACATTACAGCCATATTGTGGCCACGGTTAAAAAATTATACGAAATTTTGATATTTTGGTGCGGTCCGGAACTGTCTTTTAATCCCGAAATTTCGATGTCGCATTCAAAACTGATTTTTAAAATATAAATGTAATCAATGATAAATCCAAAACAAATTGCTCACGCATAAAAATCAATGCAATTTAAAAATCGAATTGAAAAAAAAAGAATTTGAAACTAATTGCCGGTTTGATGTGTTTTAAAAATGTACAACCCATTTCTCTTACTGATAGGCCATTTTCTCGGCCAGCCGAATGAAGCTCTCCTCGTCTTGAAAGATTTGCAGCCCAACAGGCCTGACAAAGCGACTTACTTGGCAAATCAGAAAAAACTAGGCTGTGGCCGTGGACCTAGCTGTGGCCGTGGACCCAGTTGTCAGCCTCTCCACGTACAGTACTCTTCCGATGGAAGTCGGTCGTTAACCACATTGACCACGCCACGCCGAGAGCACCAAGGCGGTGGACGACAGCGAGGCCTAGGAAGGGTACGACGCGGAGCCGGGGAAGACGTGGCAGTGGATGCCCACGCGGAGAGGAGTACGAGGGTTCACTGGTTCGGCTGCGGTGTGAGGCTGCCATCGCCGCAGAATAACAGGGGGTGTGGGTGAGTAGAGGAATGCCCTGGCCAGCGGTGGGAGTACTAGGGGGCGGTGAGGCCTCCGCGACATCAGGCCACGGGTGGCAGGAGCACGCAGCACGACCGACGCTGGTTTGGGCGGCTGGAGCAAGAAGACCAGAGGTTGAAGAAGCACTACTGCCGTTGGATGAACATCGTACGGTAACTGGAGCTAGAATCATTCATATTGACTAAGTTGACAAAGCCCTCCGTCCCCGTCAACTTGGTAGGCCCACAAGTCAGCCTCCCACTATGCTGGGTTCCAGCTGGCAGGGGGAGTATTCATTTTTTTGTGCGTAATAAGGAGGCACTTCCTTGCGTGCGAAGATAGCTGGTGGGTCCGACCTGTCAGCAGGGGGCACGTTTTTTTCACGAAATACAGAGGCCCTTCCGGTGGGTCCCAGATGTCAGGTGGAGGAATCAAAGACTTGAGAAGGCGTACAGAACAAGCTAGTGTACCAGTAAAGAGACATTGCTGAGTTTTAGAAAAAAGAGAGACGTGCTCCTGTAGCTGGTTCGAATCCAAACCTAGACTATGACTATATATGGTGCTATGCTACTCTGCAAGTAATGAAACTGACATATCCAACATTCGCTTCTCCTCTTCTCTACTTACTCTGCCTAGCATCAGAAGCTCTGGCCGCAGCAACCATGTCCGCTGGCTGCTCGTCCACCTGCTCTTCAGCAGGCAACAACCAAATATGCGCCAAGTCGCCACCCGTACCATCGCCTGTGGGTCTCATCACACCCCCGCCGGCACGCGCACCGCAGCCGGTTGCTCATCGCAACCCGCTGCCGTTGGTGTGGTGCCACTGCTGCAAATCACGCAGAGTCATCCGTCGCGTCTCAACCACAATCCTCAACCCTGGCCGAGTCTTCTACAAATGCCCGAATCATGGGGTAATAATATGTTTAAGTGTTGTTCTGCTGCTTTCAGTTGCTGATTTTTTTAATAGTTTGGTTGATGATCTTCCAATTTGATTCGTGCAGAAAAGGGAAGATTCGTGTGATTTGTATTTCTGGGAAGTTGCTGATGTGGGGGAGTGCAACTACGCTGATTATTTGGTTAGCCGAGGAATCCCAATACCAGCAGGTTGGGGTGTTGGACAAGTAACTGAAGGAACGACAGAAGAGGAAGATGCAGAGCAGAAGGTTAAAGATGCAGTTCCTCTGATCATGGCCAAGCAACAGCTGCTGAACGGCCTTGACAGCAATGAGGAGATGAAAGAGCTTGTGAAGATAATGGGCAAAATCGATGTGCTCTGTAGGATGATTGTCTCTTTATTTGCAGTGTATGTAGCACTCGTGATGTATTCAGTGGCTATGACATGAGCACTTTGCTGAAACTAGTAATGAATGAAACCTGTGTAGCAGGCTGGGCGTAGTGTTGTGAACATCTAATGATTTCTATTAACGGAAATCAGGGGGTATCCCCTTTTGCTCATAAATAAATAAATAGCAGAGGCCCTTTTGGTAATAAATAAATAAATTAGCAGAGGCCCTGTCGGGTCAGCTTTGTTCTCATTCGAAGACGTCGAGCAAATTGCAGTCCAACAGCAAACTATGTCATCAAATTCAAGTTTCACAGCCAAATATGAGTACAACTAAACAACAATGTCATCATGTTTTAGTCGTCATACAATCACCAAACACAAATCAGCATACATAACAAGTGATGTTCTCACAGGAAAATACTAAACAACATGTTCATCAGGTTTCAGTTGTCATAGCAAACACAATTTCACATAGTAGATAAAAAACGTCTTCTGACAGGCAAATACGACAAAAGCAATGTAATCATCATCCGCAGCAGCAGCGTCAACATCTTCGCCATGTGTATCAGTCTGAATCGTAATTCCCCACGGTGTCATCTTCTTCTTCGTCCTCAACGTCCTCGAACGTTGGCTTCTTCTTGATCAACTCTTGTATGTCCACAGCACGACAGGCAATCTTTTCGCCGGCGTCATTGACGTGATGGTTCTCAAAGATATTAGGAACATCTGTGTTATCTTGTACATCAGGAGCAGTGTAAGCATCATCTTGTTGTGCAACTTCATTAAACGAATTCCTCTGCTCAAACCTTTGCAATACTCTCCAGTCATCGCTACGTGCAAATGTGTCTTCCAAGAAAAATATCTGTGTTGCTTGATTTGCCAAAATAAAAGGCTCGTTGGTCTGGTACGCCGCCTTGACATTGATGGATTTGAAATAATCATCAGCTCTGGGTTTTGCGATCCTGGAAAACAGGTTATACCAACGACAGCACAACAGAACCACACACCGATGATCCTCGAAACTGGAGATATACTGCAACTGAACAATGTCTGTTATGTTAGCATACATTTCAGTTGTCTCTTTGTCATACGTATCCGTGCTCATGATGGCACTGTTTTGTGTCTTCCTGCCTTCGTCTCGTGCAAGGGTGTTGTAGCGCACATCTCCAACAACGCAAGATTCATAATGTCTTACCCGAGTATCAGGACCCATTGCTAGTGAGTAAAGGGCATCATCAACTGCCTGCCCATCCTCCCGCATCTTCTTAACCTATGGTTAGAAAATAGACAAGCTGATCATCTTATGTACTCAATATATTAAAAAAACTGACAGTGCAATTCAAAAGCTTACATGGCTCTTGAACCATTTCGCAAATCCTGCCATAACCAGTTTGTCAATGTTTCTTGGATTTTGCGGCAGTAACTCCTTTTTGTAGATGCTGCACAACATAGTGATCGCGTCAAACATCTAAATATATAAGAATGTGCTGCAAGTTTAGTAGATTACGATGTATAAGCTGCAGTACTTAGCACTTACTTGATATAAGGTAGTATCTCAGGACAGTTATTCAACACATACCAAACCATTTTGTCCAAATCTTTAGGTTTGTCCTCTTGTCGACTCTTCCCTGTAACTCGAACAGAATAATCGAAAACATTGAGCCCGGGATTGTCTTCATCCACCTCTTTGCTAAGCTGATCAGCTGTTTCAATGTATTTTGAGCAGAATGTCAACGCTTCTGTAGCAATGTAGGCCTCTGCAATGGAACCCTCGGGTCTAGCTCTGTTCCTAACATAGCCCTTGAAAGTGCCTAGCCGCCTTTCAATAGGGTACATCCAGCCATACTGTACTGGACCTCTAAGTAGTGCCTCATCAGGTAGATGAACAGCCAAATGCACCATCACATCAAAGAAGGCTGGAGGATATATCTTCTCAAGGTCGCATAGGATAGTTGGTATCTTGTCTCTAAGACGCTCCAAAGCATCTATCCTGATATTTCTACTGCAGAGTTCCCTGAAGAATTGTCCCAACTCTGCAACTGCTCTGTATAAGTCAGGGCGGCCCAATCCTCTAAGGATAACAGGTAAAACCCTTTGAAGTAGGACGTGGCAGTCATGAGTTTTCAACCCTTGTACCTTGTTTCCATCTGCACTGACTCTCCTTTCAGGGTTGGAAGCAAATCCATGTGGGAATCTCACACGTGACAGGACCTCGCAGAATTCTTTTCTTTTTACCTTGTCCAAGACGTACACAGCTGGTGCCATATCCCGTGGTTTACCTTCATCTTGCACCTGCAAATCCTGTCTGATACCCAGGTGTGTCAAATCAATCCTAGATTTTAAGGTATCTTTCGTCTTGCCTTCAATATTAAGAAGTGTGCCGATAATGCTGTCACATATATTTTTCTCGATGTGCATCACATCAAGATTATGCCGCAGATCCAAATCTTTCCAATACTCCAAGTCCCACAAAGTGGACCTGCGGGTAAACAATAATCTCTCTTCTGCCCTGCCACGCTTCCTTTTCCCGCTACCATTATCAGGATGGTTTCCTGGTGTAATATGCCTGACCTTCTCTAATTCCACTTGCAACTCATCGGCGGTGAGCCTCTTTGGCGCATCACGGTTTTCATGCTTTGCATTGAACACATGTCTTCGGTATTTTCTAGGATGCGGCTTGTCCTTGGCAAGGAAACGGCGGTGTCCAATGTAACAGATCTTGCTAAGTATTGCGTATGACAGCGGATTCCTGTCACAGCGAACACATGCATTGTAACCATGTGTCGTTCGCCCTGACATAGTGCCCAAAGCCGGATAATCATGGATGCACCAAATTATAACAGCACGCAGAAAGAAATCAGCTGGTGGGCTGCTATATAGGTCTCGAGTGAGAACACCCCTCCATAGCTGTTGAAGTTCCTCCACAAGAGGCTCCATGAACAAATCAAAATCCTTTCCAGGACTTTTTGGACCTGGGATGAGCAAGGCCATCATGTAGTTTGATTCTTTGGTGCAGACATTTGGAGGCATGTTGTAAGGGATAACAAGCACTGGCCACATGCTATATGTGGCGCTCTGGTGGCCAAATGGGTTAAATCCATCTGAAGCTAAGCCAAGTCTAATGTTTCTCGGGTCAGCAGCAAACTTTTCGTGTTTCTGATTGAAGCTTTTCCACTCACTACCATGTGATGGATGGCTCATTACATTCTGATCTCTGTACTCCTGGTTCCTAGAATGCCACAGTACATCCTCTCTTGTTTCAGCATCATGAAACAACCTCTGCAATCTTGGTGTAATTGGAAAATGTCTCAGAACATTATGAGGAATCCTCTTCACAGCATCGCCATCTTTCCATCTTGATGATTTGCATTTCGGGCATTCACTTAAGTTGGCATAATCCTTCCGGAACAGAACACAATTATTCTTACAAACATGGATCATATCATATCCAATTCCAACTGCACGAAGGAAATTCTTCATTTTACTGTAGGTGTGTGGCAGCTCAGACGCATCTGGGAAAGCTTTGCGGAAAGCAGCCAACATCGCATCGAATGATTTGTTGGTCATCCGCTCAGATGTCTTCACCTGAAGAAAGGTGACCATAGCTGAGAATACTGACAGCTTATTTCCTGGGGTGACAGCCACGTTGCATTGTTCCAACATGCGGGCCCACCATTTTTCTTCTGCAGGTGAAAGTTCACGGAATGCACGAGCATTTCGTAGCATTGTTTCAATGTTGGTCAAACTCACTGGCTCCGCCACCACCTCCTCCTCCTCCTCTTCCACCTGAGCATCAGGCAGATCAAGATGGTGATCTGCTGCTTCCACGTAGTCAATAACATTGACGTTCACAGCTTCACCATGATGAACCCACCTAGTATATGTGACCGACATCCCATACAAGTGTAGATGATTTTGCACAGTTGACTGGGGTCTTGTAACTGAATTCATACAACTGCTACACGGGCAGAGCACATCTGATTTCGGACCACCGTACTCAGCTCTGATAAAGTTCATGAAGTTTTCAACCCCCTCGACATATGCAGCGGAGAATCTTCGAGCAGAAGTTATCCAAGTCCTGTCCATCTGTTAGACATACAAATTAGTTCTTCTACTAGATATTACAGGAAAAACATATATGCTTTTTTATGAAGTCCAGAAGAAAATACCTAGGTCGATGTCTAAAGCTATGGCAAGATATTTGGACGAGCAGATCTAAGTAACGAAATATATGTAAAGCTAATTCAGCAAACAGATTTGAGTGCTAAATTATGGCAGGCTGTTTCAGCAGTCAATGAGGCCGAGCACACAGCCATCGAACTATCGAAGGCCATCGCAGCAACAAAGATCGAGTATAAAACGGTGTAGAGCTATTTCACCTAACAGATTGGCTACTAGACCATGGCAATCTACGTCACAATAAATATATGGCAGGATATTTTAGCAACTAATCGGCCTTGGCATGCCATCTCAGCTAAGCAGATTGAGTGCAGAACAGGGCAAGGAAGCTTCTTAAGCAGAGCATATTGACTGTAAACTACTTCGGCAAACAGTGAGATTAACAGCGTCTATCAGCTAACATTCAGCGCTACACCGACATGCACGGGGCCTCAGTCTAGAATGCGCGTACCGTGGGAGAAGCTGACCGCCGTGCGTCTCCACACGAACGTCGCCAGCGGTGGCGGCGCTGACCGCCGTGCGCCTCCACAAGAACGTCGCCAGCGGTGGCGGCGCGGCTAGAGGACGGCAGTCTACGAGAGCGTACTGTGGGAGCGAGAGGATCGCCGTGCGTCCCCTCGACGAACCGCGGCGCCGACGTATCGGCGTGGCGGGGAGGGCGGCTTTGGCGGAGCGAATGGAGTGGAGGGGGACGGGGGGAGGGGGTTTGGGGAATATTATTGGCTAGTTGGCCGAAGGGCGGTTGAATCTAGGATTTGGGGGGAATTTTTGGGTGGGGGGGGAGGATTTTCGCGCGGTGGGCGGGGGGAGTTTGGCGCATGGTCGGTTTCTCCAAGTGCAGTCCCACGTGTCAGTGAAGAGGCAAGCCGAAGCGCGTTCCGTTTGCGTGAGCCGTGTGCAGGACCGAACGTGTGTGGGGTGCAATGCGACCGCGACAGGGGTGCTGTGAGTGTACCGCCTTTTTTCCTTTTAAACTAGGTGCTTCGCCCCCTCAAAAAAAACTTGTTGCTTCGCGCGATCCATCGATACTACTACTAGTAATCCGGTAATCCCGACTAAAACGGCGCGGCCGGGTCTTTTCCCGCGCGATATGCTGGGAGGTTGGCTTAGTTGGGTTTTTTAGGACGAGTAATGCTACACCTACGTAGTCCCAGTTACGTAATTAACATAATGTGAAACGTGTGAGCTGTTGATTGTAGATTGGGGGGAGGGAGGGGCCCACCACCATGAAAATCAGGGGAGGAGAGAGAGAGGCAATTTACGTTAACCCTTTCGTAGGTTCCCGTAGATGTAGAAAGATGTGAAATGCGTGAATGTGCATTTGCAGATAAGGCCTTCCCTCGTTCATCCTTTTCTCCCACAAGATCTTGATCTTCCGTGCAACGCACGGGCATCTTGCTAGTACTCCTACAATATACTATATTATTGTGAAAGTTCATATACACCGGCCGAGATTAATGCAAACACGACAGATTTTCATTACATTTCAAACTTTTATAGGACAGAAAAATAAAAGAAACCCGACCCTAAACCTATTCTACGGCGGCGACCGACGTCCTCCATCTGCGATCTCCATGTACGGGGGCGGGGTTCAAGACCCGTGAAGTGAAGGTGCGGTCTCCGGCGAGGAAAAGTAGAACACGGGAGACGGACCGGCCAGTTGGCACACCATGCCCTGCCGCCTCCCATGCCCTACTCATCCTCGGAGGAGTCCCCGACCTCGGCGGTGCCGGACGTTGGACGGCGGCAAGTAGGACGCGTGGCTGACGGTGCTCCCGTCGTCGGCCGCCAGCGTGGCCACCGCTTGTGCGGCGACTTGAGCGAGGGCGGCGACCTCGAGCTTCATCCCCGAAGACAAGCTCTCCCGCAGAGCGTTCGCGCTTGCGGTCATGGCGGATGTGGTGCTAGGTAGGAGGATGATGCACTATGGTGTGGAGGTTAGCTGGGCGTTGCCGCTTTAAGTAGCGCATTCCGGTGAGGCCAAGCGTCCTGGTGCGTCATTAAGTCGCCGGAGTTGGTTCCTCGGGCACCGAGCCTCTTAACGACGGCATACGGACGGACAGCATGAATGCGGGCAGCTGGCGCCGGCTGGGAACGCACTGCGCGACGGCGCGAGGGACGAGGGTTTTTGGTGTGCCAGGGTAGTCAGCTGCGGTCGTGGCAACGTTGGAGATGCCCTTTGCTCACATGCGATCGACGCATGTCATTGAAAAAGCAAGACGACCCGGCATGGTCTCAGGTCCTGAGGATGCAGTTGGCCGCGCTACACCACTCCGCGGACGCGTCCCGGCGCCCCGTGCATCCTCGACGAGCCGGGTGTTGGGGTGTGTTTGGATTGTGGCCAAAGTGCACCTTACCAAAATTTTGGTCATGACCCAAAGATTGGTCTTTGTTTGGATGGTTGCCATTTTTTTGGCATGCAATGAACTCTAGCCAACTCTAGTTCATTTTTCTTGCCGATGTCGGCCAAATCATGGGCAACCAAAACCTCAACCAAAATTTTGGCTACCCAATGCTTTGATGGGGCAACCTTGGGCACAAACCAAACATACTGTTGGTCGTGCCACAGCACTAACGCCACCCTCGGCACACTGAAACCGACCGTGTCTAGCGACGATGAGCGTGTCGCTCACCGCGGTCGCCGTGTCCAGAGGCGGTGCTGGAGCTGCGCCACGTTGTTGGCCCCCACGACCCACATGAACGGTTGCCGGTGGCGAGGAGGTCGTGGGCCAGCTCCTCCATTGGACTAGTTTGCGCTACGTCGTCCCGACAGGTGTGCCCCACATGTCGGTTTCCCTGTTTTCCCGGCCATATTCGAGCGTCAGTGCTCCGCGTTGCGCATTAGGCCTTTCACTATGTAGGCCAAGCGAGACAACTTATTGTTTATTTGAGCCGTTCAAGTATAATCATGTGGCGTTTGCTTATTTCTCATTCCTCTCCAACCCTCTTCTCCATCGATCATGTCGCCCTCCGGTCGAGTCCATCCTCCCGCATGCCTCATTTGAACATTCCGCCGAGTATCATTCGCATGTGGGCCTAGACCATGCTTGTATTTCCAATGTTTATTTGTAATTTGTCCGACATGCATACAAACAAACGGTTCGTTTAAAGTTTCACTTTGCCTCCACTACGTGTCGCTTCGCGTCTTAGTTTTGACATCCCATTCGGTTCATGCCCCGACACATGTTGACGAGATCGATTGATGTTCAGAGATCAATTGCGTGTCGTGCAAGGAGATAAAGGTTTGGTCTGTTTCTATGATAGAAATGACCCGCGGGGGGGGGGGGGTCTGTGGGGATCAGAGGGAGTATATTGTACGTTCATAAGCGAAACGAACGTATTGTACCCACCCTAGTCCTCTTTCAATCGATCTCCGGACCCCGAGATGAAATCGAGAGAGAACGAGTGGGGGCATGTGTGATACCTAAGGCGGATTCAAAATTTTGAACCGGTGATCATAGCATCCGCAAATCATATATAAAGGGTATTCAATGTTCGTTTCGTTTTGAACGTACAATATACTCCCTCCTATCCTTTCTAGTTTACATATAAGTTTTATGTGTAGTCAAAGTATCTCTACTTTGATAAAAAAGTATCAACATTCAACAACGCCCAATCAATATTGTTAGATTCGTACGTACTCCTAGATTTGTACTCGAGATGGTTTCCAATTTGTTTTCAACCACGTGAATGTGCTTGTTCTCGCGCATGCTCTTCCTACTAGGATTTCGCCACGTATAGCCAGTCCAATAGTAACTTTTTTAAGCTCCCTGTCCAATAGTACTAGTGGAGTACTGACAACATCTGTACTAGAGTATGCAGTGCTCATAGTTGTACTCCCTCCTTCCATTTATATAGGGCCTATGTGGAGGAGAGAGATGTGAAAAAGTAAGGGGAGTGAGCTCTCATGCAAGAGCCTAGCTATATACGCATTCCTAGTTAAATACGTACAATAAATATGAAGAAAGAGATGGAGAGGAGATGGAAAAAAGTACTAATACAATAGCCAACCTTATAAATTTTTTTGCGGGAAATAGCCAACCTTATAGCCCACACTACTGTATGAGTGCATATAATAGATGATGGCTATAGATGACATGGCAGTTCCTTATAGCCATCGACTGGCTATATTATTAACCATGCTCTAATGCGTTTTTCAAAACCGCATTTGACTATTGACAAGATTAATAGTACATGAGATGTATAATGTGAAAATTATATCATTGGAAGCTCCTTTCACATACGTATCCCTGCCTTACCCTCCCTTTCGGTCACTTACTGGCGGACCCCATGCTTGCTAGGCCCCGCATGTCAGTTACTCAATGGGTTCGGCCACGTCAGGGGATCCTCATCCGTAGTATACTCCCTCTGTTTTTATTTACTCCGCATAAAATGACGCGGGCGGGGGAGGGGGAGGGACGTCGGTTTGCTCTCAACTGCGGTCCCACAAGCGAGCGAAAACGCAAGACGAAGCGCGTTCCATTCGGTGAGCGACGTGGAGGGTCCAGCGTGCCGGGCTGCAACACGAACGTGACAAGAGCGATGTACAGTCAAAACCGATTGACCGGTCGTCACCGGAACCACTATTCACACCAGAACCTTCGCAGCTCGGCCTACGCCAGCCACTGCCCTAAAACCACACCTAATCTCCAGCCCCTTCCCCCACCTTTCGATCCCCTAGCCCGCATCAAGCCTCCCCTAGTTTGCCGGAAAGCCATGGTGCGCCGCAAGATCACGTACTACAAGATGCTGACGCCGGAGCGCCGTGCAGAAATCGCGACGGCGGTCGGCGCCAGAGACCTCCGTTCCCAAGCTCGCTTTGCGGCGGGCCAATCCCCGAGTTCTCTGGAGCCAATCTACGAGGAGGAGGAAGCCGATCCAATGTTCATGGCGGAGGTCGCGACGCAGAAGGCCCCCGATGGGTATGAGATGATGGACGTCGACTTCATGTCGGCGTTCGAGTCCCCTATGGTGCAGGTAGACCAGTGGTTCAACCTGGCGATACTAAAGGAGGACCGGGAGGCAGAGGCTCAACTCGACGCGGAGCGCGCGCATGCCACTGCCATCGAGGTTCTCCTGCAGGCGGAACCGGATGTCGTGGATGTGAACCGGGCAACGGAGGCTCAACTTGAGGCGGAGCGCGCGGATGCCGCTGCCATCGAGGCCCTCCTGCAGGCGGAACCGGACGTCCTGGACTTGAACCGGGCGGCAGAGGCTCAACTCGACGCAGAGTGCGCGGATGCCGCTCTCATCGAGACCCTCCTGCAGGCGGAACCAGACGTCCTGGACTTGAACCGGGCGGCGGAGGCTCGACACGATGTGGAGCACGCGGATGCCGCTGCCATCGAGGCCCTCCTGCAGGCGGAACCGGACGTCCTCGACTTGAACCGGGCGGTGCTCTCGTCCATGCAGAGCGCCCGTACGCTCCGCGTGAATGAGTAGCTGGAGGCCGAGGACAACCACGGTGCTGAGACACACGTCGGCAGCTACGGCTGGTTTGCGTCGGCAGCCAAAGACGACGAGGCCGTCTCGTTCCACGAGCAGTGATAGTTTTTCTTTATGTTGTTTTTTTATGGATCTTTTGCTATGTAAAAACATATATTGTTAAGCCTGACTTGGGTCATTCTACCATTTTAGGCGGTTGGATGAATATCTTACGTCTCCTAACCCTTCTTCCTCACCTCTTCTTCTTCCCCAACAGACCACCGCACGGGCCGTACGGATACTCCCCAACATGCAGTTGGATAAACATACTCTATGAACGAAAATTATGTGTCAGTGGTAGGATGGCTGAGTTTGGTTTGTTCACATGCGACAACACGTGTTAGTGAGGGTGCGTTCCCTTGGTTGGGTTTGCGGCTTGCAGGAGCGACTGTGTGAGGTTGCGGTGCGATCGCGGCGTGCAGGAGCGACCGTGTGAGGGTGCGGTGCAACCGCGACAGCCGTGCGCAAGTGTACCTCCTTTTCATTTTGAAAACTTTAGGCAAGCTTGGCAAAAATGTGTGGCGAAGTATGGCAATGCAGGGCCTAGACCCAAATAGGATAAGTACGTAGTACTACGTACTAAGAGTACTAGTGTTAAAAAGAAAGGCGGGGTTTTCGTTCGCGGGATTAATCGATACAAATCCTCGTTTCACGTGTCAATTAATGCGTATTTTTTCTCCAAAGCCCAAAGAGCTAACCATCTCACTCCTCATCGCTTGATTAATGCAGCGCCATGCAAACCAACCTTCTCACTTCCGCATGCATGCAGGGGATATTAATGTCCTTGGTTGCTAGTACGAGGCAAACCCCATCAATTTTGCCTCGATTAGTGCTAGTGGCCTTTTGCAAATTTTAATTTTGATATACTGGCCTTGTGTACAAAAAATGGAGGTAGTAACTATATTTGACTTCCTTCCCCATTGCGGTGACGTCGACGATATCTCGAACGTTGTGGTTTGGCGAAGTGCGTTCGACGGAGAACACCATTGAGGGAGACCACGGTAAGTCGTTCGCAAGTGCCGCCTGCAAGCCGAGACAACCGCCTTATTTGCATCCAGGAAGTCCGTTGAACCAAAGGACGCGTAAATGTACTAGTACTACTCGTACACAATAGCGTCGTCCGTCCAGCTTAGTGCGGTGAGATGGTTTCTCGAAGAAGACGATGGAGAAGCGGAGTCAGCGAAGAGTGAAATGATGGTTGCTTCGTCCGTGCTTTGTGATTTGACGCCTCACTGCTTTGTGATTTGTGATAGAAGGGACAGGGGAGTAGACTCTGTCCTCTATACTGTACATGCGTCCAAGCACGGGAGAAAGAGGAGAGACGTTGCATTTTTCTATTCCTTCAATCAATCAATCAGGGAGCTTCGGTTCCATCCTTTTGGCTTTGGCAACACCGTCCACAATGGTTCCCACGATGCCAAAAGCTATTTTCACATTTGGCTACACATTGTGGATGCCCTTAACCGTACCACTTGGTTTTGCTCCTGTGTGCTATCTATACAAATCTCAATTATATTGATCTAAAAAATTATAGAATCAAGATTAGTAAAAAGGAGGTGATTTTGCCGCGCGGATGGCGGGGGAGGTTTCTTATTTTTAGAGGACGTTGTCCTGGCGGTTTGCTAACATGCGGTCCCACGTGTCAGTGCTTTACCAAACCGATCCGCTTCCCCACATGAGGCAGAACAACGGCAGAAGCAACACGTGGTTAACTTGAAGAAGATGAGGGAGAAGCAGATTCAGCAACGAGTGAAATGATGGTTGCTTCGTCCCTCCAACTTCTTTTTTAGCATTATTACTTTGTCCCTCCAACTTAAATGCGGGAAAGGTGCAACTTTGTGATTTGACGCCTCATTGCTCATTACTACGCCGACGCCATGACTGGGTGCTTCACCCCGGCTGCTCTGCACTGTATTCCGGTATGGCACATGGACCCGGCAGCTTGATGTCCCACATGTCGGCGAAAGGGACTAGAAGATTTATGAAAGTGAGTGCTCCACTCTGACGACGGAGGAGTACACGACACGACGGCCCAGTGAACTGTCACTTGTACTGTATATAGTACTATAGTTTGCTGTTTCGCACGATCCATCGATACAAACCCGATTAAACAGGAAAGGGCGGGATTTTTCCCGCGCGGTATATGATACTGACCATACATTTCAAAGGCAATTTTAATGTATGCAAACTGAATAATTAAGTAACAATATGATATCTAGTAAAACTAAAAACACATATGATTTATTGTGTTAGAGTGTAGTAGTAGTGCTGTGTTGCATAGTTGTTAGATGTAACATGCGAGAACGTGTAGAGATGTAGTTTTGGAGGGCCTACGGAGAGAAAAGCGTAATACGTTCACCGAACTTCAGAATAAGCTGATTACGATCACTATATATGTTTTGCGGTGATTATACGGTCACTTGCTCATGGTTCAGCATTGGATTGCACTCTATTGACCGGCCAAATAGTCTGCGTGGCACCATGTTGACTAGTTAAATTGACCACGTTCCTTGTGGGGTCCCACCTGTCAGTTCGCATAGGGAAAAGGTCAGATAAACACAAATTTACACAAGCATGACAAGACTCCACCTCATGCAGGGGAATCACCTGGTTGTGTATGTCTCTGTCAGGGCCTGATGTGTGCGCATGCACGTGTAGGTTGAGCACTTGAGCGTGAGAGTGTGTGTTGGTCGTGTGGTGTACTGGTGTGTGCATGTGTGCGTGCGTGTGTGCGTGTGAGTGTTGCGTGCGTGCGTGGCTGCGTGTGTACGTGTGAGTGTTGCGTGCGTGCGTGGGTGCATGTGTTCGTGTGAGTGTTGCGTGCATGTAGTTCGTGTGCATGCGTGCGTGTGTATAATCACCACACCAGCTCCTGTGTGTTAAAACAGATGGCTCAGCATACCAATACAAGGCCACCTTATCCGTTGTGCCCGCGGTCATGACTTCGAACCACCGTCCAATATTTTTTTGTCGTTTGTTTTCATTCTTACTAGCAAGATGCCCGTGCGTTGCACGTAGCATCAAGATGCATTTGTATGACTAGTTTATCTTGTGAGAGAAAAGGATGAATGAGGGAATACCTTATTTGCAAATGTGGAGAGGTGTGTGGGCACCTTTTTGCAAAATTGTCATAGTTTCTTTCCTATTCGTCAGATATAAATCGGACGGCCTATATTGCAGGATGGCAGGCACACCATCATCACCAACTCTGTTTTTTATAAGAGTGTATTTTATCCCTACTCTTATAAAAAGCATAGTCGGTGATGATCGTGTGCCTGGCATCCTGCAATATAGGCCGTCCGATCTATATCTGACGGATAGGAAGGAAACTATGGCAATTTTGCAAAAAGATACCCACACCCCTCTCCACACTTGCAAATAAGGCCTTCCCTTGTTCATCCTTTTCTCCCACAAGATAAACTACTCATACAAATGCATCTTGATGTTCCGTGCAACGCATGGGCATCTTGCTAGTATTTTATAAGAGTGTAGATGTAGAGTAGATACAAGCCGACAGGTGGGCCCGATGGTAGTGAGATAGTGTGATGCAACACTAGAGGTGCCACGTGGAGCGTTTAATTGGTCAACTAGTGGTGTCTTGAGCAAATACAAAGGTTTACGATGAGCCCGTGACTGTATAATAACCACAAAACATAAATGGTGACCGTAATGAGTGGATTCTGAAGTCCAATGTACGTATCGTGCTTTCGCTTCAAATACAATGATCGTCACTGTATATATCGCGAGAGAAAGATGAAACATGCGTGAATGTGCTGGGGGCTTACTTTTAGAGGACCTGGAGATAGTTTGTGTGCGTACGTGAAAGGGGCGTAGAGGGGGGGTATGCGATGGAGAGAGAGATGCTCTTCGTTTCTCTTTATTATGACTAACTTTATATATAGTATAAAAATATACAAATTCACAGTGCGGAATAAATATCATTGTGGGCACCATGCAATGCAAGCGTTCATACTCCTCCATATAACTTTGTAATGTTGTATATATGTAGAAATTCTAAAATATTTTTTTGGCCACACTTTATTCAAAAGGAATGTTGTATGCGAAATAAACGTGAAGAGAGGGCTTTTTAGATCAATGGGGTACGTGATGTAACATGTGTGAATGTGTAGTTGATGCATTTGGCAGGGCCTAGAGAGGTATGTGTGTGTATTACGTATTCGAGAGAGGCATGGATAGAGGGGCCGGCGGGGGGGGGGGGAGATAGCACGAGAAATGAGAGTGGTCTAGAGAGAGAGAGAGACAAATATGACGTCACGGCAAGAGATTCCCTTGAGTGTGTATATGCAAGGGGGAGTGGATAGAGGCACCAGGAGAATATTTTTTTGTGTGTGGTGTCTGTGTTGGTATGTGTGGGTGTGAGAAGATAACGAGACGTGGGGGCAGAGGGTGTGTCACCGCGTGAGGTCCGGTGGGTCGAGGTGAGGCCCTTCGTTCAGTTCCGTCCTGCGCCACATTGGTCGGCCCGTGATGCATTTAGGGAGACCCATGGATGACTAGTCGTACAAGAGAAAGATAGCATAATTGTGAAGGACTCTATGTCCACTGACAAAGCCGGCTAGGATTTGTAACCCTAGTTTCTCGGACTAAGGTAACCCCTTTATCTCTGATATTACTATTCATCCAACCTAACTTTAAGGGGCATCCTACAGAATGCTCTGCTAGAATCATACTCGTCGATTAGGAAGAGAGGTGTGAGACAAAGCGTGAGAGAGAGGCCTAAAGATAATGTGCATATAGGAGACACGTAGGCAGGTCTATGTATATAGAAAGGGTCAATGGGTATTGTGCGTGTGTATGCTTGCGAGAGGAAGAGTGCTGGTGATAAAGGTTAGTGAAAACAGTCGTAAATGGTTACGAGAGGGAGGGAGGGTTATATCGAGAGCATGTGTGCGAGAAAGACACCTCGGGAGAGAGTGTGTGAGCATGTGTGAGAGACCATCGATGGAGAGTGAAACTACACGTACAAGACTGCTGTACACATTGATTAAATATATAAATTGTATCGAAATATTAGGATGGGATCATGATATTTGCAATTCACGTAAGGAACGGTCATTGATCCATCAGACATCTAGATTCTATCGAATTTGAGCATGTCTATGTTATTATTCGACACAATTGATCCACATAGTTAGTATTTTGAACTCTAGACAATGCATCGGTTTAGCAATTGACTATAAACATGAGTATAGTTCATGTTGTGTGTGTAAAGCACATTATACATACGAAAGTTACACAATGAACATTATAAATAGCTACCTATGAACTAGCATAAATTTGAATTCAACTTAAGGTGGTTTAAAAAAATCGAATTCAACATGAAGTCCATTCAATTATTTGAATTTGATATAATGGCATTTGTAAATCATACCTAAATTATGGGGGCACCAATCTTTGCTCTGATTTTGTACATAATAGCATATGTAGTCGTGTACAAAATAGATTCAAATTTAGCTCCTCCATTCCAAAATAATTGTAGTTATAGGATTTTCAAGTGTCAAAATTTCAAAAAGAAGCGGATAATTTAATGAGGTATTCGAACATACAAGGTCAAATTTAACGTTGTCTATTTAGGTCGATCCTCAAAGTTCAAGAGTACTCTAAACGTGAATGCTTGTGTTTCAAAATTTCGAACGAAGCGCCAAAAGAGCCTCTACTCGCCGAAACTGTGACGCCCGGATAATCAAGCTACAGCAAACCTCTGCTAATGATCCCACGTCACCTCGATTACTGTTACTAATCTCGCGTTAGTTTGAAAACGATTCGAATTCTAATTCAAAATCAAGCAAACAATAAAAGTTTTCAAATATTAAAACTAAAATGTTCGGAGTGAACCAAATATTGCATAGGTAATTATGGTGGAGAAACCACACTTTTATAAAATAACTGAATGCTCGAAAGTAAATAAATAGTAGCTAAAACCAATAATTAAATTCCTTTTGTAATATATAAAATATTAAACTAATTTGTTTGGGTGCCCAAGTTATTGTGGCAGAGGTATATTTAGTAATGCAATTTGGGTGTTAATTACAAATTTTACAAAAAAATAAATATATTGGGAAATAAAATAAAAACAGTAAAAGAATAATAAACAAAAAAAAGTAAAAACAAAAAAGAGAAAAGACTCCGGCCCAACTGGGCCATCTCCCAGCCAGGCCGGCCCACCCCCGGCCTACACATACCCCCCACCGAACCAAACCCTAGCCCCGCACCCCCACGATCCCCATCTCTCCCCTCGTTCCCCTCCACCCAACGCCGCCACACACAACACATACACACACGCGCATCTTGCCAGGGAGAGGGGCGCCCCTATTCGATCCCCTGCTCCCGCACGCCCGTGCCCCGTGCAAACCGCCGCCGGCGCCGCCCCTCTCGAACTCCTTCGTGCCCCTCCTCTCCCTCGCACGACGCCCGCCTGAAGCTGCATCCTCGCCTCGTCGCCGACCCGATGCCGTCGCCCGTCGTCGCCACCACCACGTTGCCGGCCTACCTCCTGCTCCTCGCCGGCCTACCACCTCGAAACCACGTCGCCGTCGTCCCCGACTCCTCCCCGAGCACGCCTCGCTCAACTATAGGGCGCTGTGAGCTCCCCTTCCCTTCTTCCTCCCTAGTGGATCAGCCACGTGTGCCCGCTGGCCACCTCTGCCCGCCGGCGTCGTCGCCTCCGCCCGCCTGGGCCACGCCCCCCTCGCGCACGTCCACGCCCGCTCGCGCATGCCTCGGTCATCACCCGCGACTGGCCATCCCCGTTGACGGCGCTCCAAGCCACATCGCCGCTCGCACCCGCGCGACCTTCCTGCTCCTCCTCCCCTCTCACGCGCGGCCTGCAGCTTCTGCATCAACTGCCGCCGACGTTCGCCCCCCTGCTGCCCGACGCACCTCGCCGCCGGCTATGACGCCCCGGTGCCTCCACTGGTCTGGGCGGGCACCCAAATGGGCAGCCTCGCCCGCGCCCGTTAACCCGCCCCGTTGAGCCTCCAAGGCCTATGACAAAGGGGGCCCACGCCCCTGAAACATTTATTAAAAAAGAAGATTAAATAATAAAAAACTATTAATTAATTAATTAAAGAGTTAATTAACTTAATTAACCTGTGTTAGTTAAACTAATAACCTAATTAGACTATTTAATCTGTTAGGTTAGTAAGATAGTATATGACAAGGGGGACCCACCCCCTGTTGACCAGTCAAAGTTTGACTGGCCAACTGGGACCACTTGGACCCACATGTCAGCCCCTCTGGTACACTTATGTGTACCCAGAGCTGGGTGCACCTAGCAATTCACTTTTATTTCGAATTAAATTAAATTCATAAAATGAATAAAACTTTGAAAAATAATATAAAATAATCCGTAACTCGGATGAAAATACTTTGTACATGAAAGTTGCTCAGAACGACGAGACGAATCCGAATACGTAGCCCGTTCGTCTGCCACACATCCCTAGCATAGAGAACACACAACTTTCCCCCTCCGGATCACCTGCCCAAGACGCGAAACACCGGGAAAACTTCCTGGATGTTTTCCCCCTTCGCCAGTATCTTCTAGCACTGCGTTAGGTCACCCTAGCACCGCTTATTGCCATGTTATGTTTTGAGATGTCTTGTGTGCTCCGTATTTACTATTTCTTCCGCCCTCCTCTTCTCCGGTAGACCTCGAGACCGACGCCGCTGCTACCCAGTACAACTACGATGTTGACGACCCCTCCTTGCCAGAGCAACCAGGCAAGCCCCCCCCCCTTGACCACCAGATATCGCCTATTCTTCTCTATACTGCTTGCAATAGAGTAGTGTAGCATGTTACTGATTTCGGTTAATCCTATTCTGTTGCATAGCCTGTCATTGTTGTTACAGTTGTTACCCTTACCTGCTATCCTACTGCTTAGTATAGGATGCTAGTGTTCCATCAGTGGCCCTACACTCTTGTCCATCTGCCATGCTATACTACTGGGCCGTGATCACTTCGGGAGGTGATCACGGGTATATATTATATACTTTATATACATGACACATGTGGTGACTAAAGTCGGGTCGGCTCCTTGAGTACCCGCAAGTGATTCTGATGAGGGGGCTGAAAGGACAGGTGGCTCCATTCCAGTAGAGGTGGGCCTGGGTTCCTGACGGCCCCCGACTAATACTTTGTGGCGGAGCGACAGGGCAGGTTGAGACCGCCTAGGTGAGAGGTGGGCCTGGCCCTGGACGGCGTCCGCGGTTACTTCAACATAACACGCTTAACGAGTTCTTGGTATTTGATTTGAGTCTGGCCATTTGGTCTATACGCACTAACCAGCTACGCGGGAACAGTTATGGGCACTCGACGTCATGGTATCAGCCGAAGCTCTTCTTGACGTCAGCGACGGAGCGGCGCGCGCCGGATTGGACTGGAACGCCACTAGGCTAGGTCTGCTTCCGGCCGCCCTCGCAACGTGCAGGTGTGCAATGGGTGATGGGCCTAGACCCCTGCGCGCATAGGATTTAGACCGGCGTGTTGACCTCTCTGTTGAGCCTAGGTGGGGCTGCGACGTGTTGATCTTCCGAGGCCGGGCATGACCCAGAAAAGTGTGTCCGGCCAAATGGGATCGAGCGTGTTGGGTTATGTGGTGCACCCCTGCAGGGAAGTTTATCTATTCGAATAGCCGTGTCCCTCGGAAAAAGGACGACCCGGAGTTGTACCTTGACCTTATGACAACTAGAACTGGATACTTAATAAAACACACCCTTCCAAGTGCCAGATATAACCCGGTGATCGCTCTCTAACAGGGCGACGAGGAGGGGATCGCCGGGTAGGTTTATGCTATACGATGCTACTTGGAGGACTTCAATCTACTCTCTTCTACATGCTGTAAGATGGAGGCTGCCAGAAGCGTAGTCTTCGACAGGATTAGCTCTCCCCCTCTTATTCTGGCATTCTGCAGTTCAGTCCACCGATATGACCCTTTACACATATACCCATGCATATGTAGTGTAGCTCCTTGCTTGCGAGTACTTTGGATGAGTACTCACGGTTGCTTTTCTCCCTCTTTTCCCCTTTCTATACCTGATTGTCGCAACCAGATGCTGGAGTCCAGGAGCTACAGATCCCGAGGATGATTCTACATGGAGTTCGGCTTCGAGGAGTAGTTAGGAGGTCCTAGGCAGGAGGCCTTGCCTTTTCGATCGTTGCTACTTTTGTGCTAGCCTTCTTAAGGCAAACTTGTTTAACTTATGTCTTTACTCAAATATTGTTGCTTCCGCTGACTCGTCTATGATTGAGCACTTGTATTCGAGCCCTCGAGGCCCCTGGCTTGTATTATGATGCTTGTATGACTTATTTATGTTGTAGAGTTGTGTTGTGATATCTTCCCGTGAGTCCCTGATCTTGATCGTACACATTTGCATGCATGATTAGTGTACCGTCGAATTGGGGGCGTCACAAGTTCGTATCAGAGCCGACTGCCTGTAGGAATCCCCCTTTCCAACTCCTTGGCCGAAGTCGAGTCTAGACGTTGCAAAAACTTTTACTAACATGGCTGTGTGTCTTACGGGCCCATGTCGCCATTGGGTGGTATTAGGATCTTTTACTCCTTGTCTATACTCTGGGACTCTGATCTCTCTTCTATTCGGGTTAAGTGAATTTTGCTAAATCTAACATTAGGATCTCGTTATCACTTTCACCCGGAGAGCCCCTTATTACTGATGATCGTCTGCTGCACGTGAAGACCCTGAAGATACTCTCCACTGATAACTCGAGAACTTGTGTTCATCGCTTTTGCAATTCCCTTCCATCGATAAACTCCTATGGATAACCACGTATCCTCGCCATTCATACAATTTTCCCAGTTGATCTTGTTATTACAAGATACCCTGAAATTCTCTCTATTGTTCCGAGAATATTTTGTGCCTACTGCATTGCAGTTCCTTGCCACCTGAATACCCCTACGGATAATTTCTCGCCCTTATCGAGTATCCGCTCATCCCCAGTTGATTCAAGTATTTCACAAAAGTGTTCAAAATACCATTCGATCTTCTGAAAATCCTCAGGAGCCTTTTGCTCTTGAAATTCTTGCTTAATTGCATTATGATTAATCTTAAGTCTCGTAATCTTATTGGCATCTCTTGTCATTATCATTTTGAGTCCGTTGATTCAATTTGTTGTGAATGCTCGCAATCCTCAATCAGAGCCTAGAATTCATCCTTCCGGCTCGGACGTCATTTTGAACATGAGCTGGTTGTCGACCAATCAAATTGCCACCGTTTGTGCCTCTAAGTCTATTCAACTTGTCTTTTGATCAGAGCATCTGCTTTTGATCCCCCAATTTGGAAATCATAATTCCTTGCATTTAAGGTCTCGAATAATCCAGATTTTTCTATAATCCGATGCCTTGGCATGATTTCTTCTTCTGGCTGAACATATATACTCAAATCAGTTTCTTTGCGGTCCGCCAGATCCTTTGGTGGATTATTATCCGACCGTTCCTGCATATTCTCAGAACCTTGAGTTCTTCCCCTGATACACCATGCCTTTGGTAAATTGTATCCTCTGTTTTCTCAACCATGCTCTGTTTTCGAGCTGGTGGTATTTACTATTGAAGCTTGTGGTATATGTTTCCACGATACCCTGACGGGTTGAACCTATGCCTTCCTTAATATGTGTGAACTCGGAAGTTTTCACGAGTCATACTCTTCTGGTATTTTGCCAAATAAAATTTCAACACTACAACTTCTTTGAAAAATGAGAAGTGAATGAAAGGTTATGCATTGGAGAAGTGGGAGTCGACCTTGAACCTTTGTGTTCATACCCATGGACACGATGTACATCCTATCATGGAAGCTTCTTATAATAATAGCTATTTCCCTGGTATAATATCATCTGGTATCGGTGAATTGATCCTTTGCAATCGTGGTTCCGACCATGTTTCTCCTTGATTCCGTTTCTTGTGCAAGTTTGAGCACTTGTCTTCTGTAGAGCAATACCCTAGTCCAACCTCTACTTTGATCTGTCGTCGAGTATTACCCCCCTGGTATCTCGAGATTATCACGAAACTACATAACTTATTATGAGTTCTCCATCAAGTGCAACATTCTCATTGATTCCCATTTTTCACGGGCTTCGAGTTTTTAAACACTCAAAACCACCGATAACTGAATCGAGTCCGCACTGCGATTAAACAACTCTTAGTAATCTTCTTTACTTACGAGTTTGTACCCGATCACGTCATTCCTAGCCTGATTGGCTACATCATTATCGTGCTGAATTTTAACTGTGCTACCTGGACCTTCCCAGCGCACAAGTTTCGACAGTGAGCTAATCTTGCGTCGATCTTCCTCGTCATATCACTTTCCTTGAACAGCAAACTTGATTTCGAGTTTCTGTCCTAACCGTGGTTCCAATAACCTTTCGCTTTCATCATTCCTTTGACTTGATGTCATCGTCGATCAATTACATCTTCTTGAAAACCCCTCGACAAATTTGTCGTGATCATTGTCAACAATTTGACTTCTTCCAAGTTGTGTGTTGAAATTCAGGATGAGAAATACCATCCTTGCCCCTCGATGAATTGTGTTATCATCGACAACATTCTTGCCTCCTCCAACACAAACTTGTTCATATTTTGTGTTGTATCTTGATTTCCCTGCTATCCAACTTATGTTATGTTCTACCGTGGAGTATTACCATCTTTGATGTCAAGAATGTCGTGAGGATTACTCCACCTCTTAAGAATTCTTGGTACAGTGATACTTCTCACCATCCCCATTCTTTCTTGGTCCCCGTGTTGTTTCTAACCGAAATACCGACAAATGGTCTGTGATGTGTAAATTCTAAACTCCTTGCAACCCTATTGCTTTGAAGTTATTGGTCTATAGTTTCATTCTACGTCTATGGCTTATTGAATCATCATTCGACCATTGATCGTGCTACCTAGCCCATATTTCGGGTGCACATTTCAACCAATGTTTAACTGTGTATGTTTTCCTTGAGCGTATATCATTAAGTCATTCGATCTAGCTAATGTTATCTCCTTGTTCACATAGTTGTGGAAATCCATCTTTTGGAAATCTCAATGGATTGTCGCTGAGTCAATCAGTCACCTCCTGACCTGTCCTTGATTTAATGACGAACCCTTGTCTCAGAACTTGCTTCCATAGTTCGTTTCCCGAGAATCTTACAATGTCATCTCATCAATTGGTGTTGCACCTTTTTCTTCTTAGGCATTCCGAGTCTGAAGTATCTAGACCCCAATCAGATCTGAATCTCGTTCAGATATGATGGTTGAAACCTAATTCCAAGAGTTATAACATTGGTCTCTATATGACCCGGTAAGGTGATGTCATGCCCAGCACATCTAGCCGGAGGACCTACAGTTATAGTTTCCTTATTGGCAAGGTTATCTTTTCTTCCATGAGGAAAATGTAAGACTTATTCTACAAGCGGTTCCTGATGGATCCTTTGTGTTTCCAAAGTCCGATCTTTACCCAATGACCATGTCAATGCTATCTCGAAGCATGTCTGTGGTACTCCGATTTTCAACAAGAACATTTGAAGCCCAATGCTAAATGTTTCCTGCTCAATTATGCAAACACCGTTGTATGGGTAATGTCATGAAATTTCTCTCCCCTACCTAAAGAGTTTTCTACATTATATCCTGTCATGGATATCATGCTCAGCTTGTCCTTGGGAAGGATATACCCTTGAAATATGTGTTTAAACACATTTTCCTTTCCATTGTTCTGTTTAATCTGATGATCACCCTTTTCCTTTCCATTATTTTATTTAATCTTTCTTGTGGTCTATATGATCTAAGCAGTAATAATTCACTGCTTATGTAAACACCTCGGTGTACTACTCTGTTAATAAGACCCTGTTACTATTGTTGATGACATTCCGGTAGCCATCGATGGACGAGAACCTTGCCTATTGGTCCGCCTCGTTCAACGAGCAGGAAAATGGTTCTCTTCGTCCCTCGCCCTTGGTACCGATATTGTTGCCGACCTAACTGACAGGCTACCCTCTGACATGCCTTGCTTGCATGATCATGCAAGACATCTCCGCCCTTCCTACTTTTAACCCACTTGGTGGGCCCATAACCCAAAGTTCCATAGGATCGAAACCTGACTCTCCTATACCCCCCTGTTTCCAAACTTATTCCTCGCTCTTGGCTTCGTATTTAAATTCACGGGCCACCTTCCTAGTGCTCCATTTTGGTATCAGACGCAATGCTTACTCTCGCTGCTCTGAACCCCTTTCTCACTCTGGTGCAGACTTCGAGCAACTACCTATCTGCTTGGAACCTCTTATTGTACCTTTGTACCTTACTCTCGATGTATTTTATATGTTCGACTCGAGAGATAATCTTATGCTCATTCATGGGTTAACCCCAGATTGTATCCCTCTTAAGCATTCTGTCGTAGCCGAGTTGTCCCTTACCTATTCGTAAGTACGTTGGAGTTCCCGAAGAAAATGATAGCTTCATCATGATGACCTAAAGCAGAGAAATGAAGACATCAATGAGCAGAGCAACCAAGAACGAGAAGGTTCGTTAGAATTTCGTAACCAAATCCCTTCCCCCTTACTCCCGCTCCTAAATCTTGGGACGAGATTTCTTGTAGTGGAGGAGAATTGTGACGCCTGGATAATCAAGCTACAGCAAACCTCTGCTAATGATCCCACGTCACCTCGATTACTGTTACTAATCTCGCGTTAGTTTGATAACGATTCAAATTCTAATTCAAAATGAATAAACAATAAAAGTTTTCAAATATTAAAACTAAAATGTTCGGAGTGAACCAAATATTGCATAGGTAATTATGGTGGAGAAACCACACTTTTATAAAATAACTGAATGCTCGAAAGTAAATAAATAGTAGCTAAAACCAATAATTAAATTCCTTTTGTAATATATAAAATATTAAACTAATTTGTTTGGGTGCCCAAGTTATTGTGGCAGAGGTATATTTAGTAATGCAATTTGGGTGTTAATTACAAATTTTACAAAAAATAAATATATTGGGAAATAAAATAAAAACACTAAAAGAATAATAAACAAAAAAAGTAAAAACAGAAAAGAGAAAAGACTCCGGCCCAACTGGGCCATCTCCCAGCCAGGCCGGCCCACCCCCGGCCTACACATACCCCCCACCGAACCAAACCCTAGCCCCGCACCCCCCCACGATCCCCATCTCTCCCTTCGTTCCCCTCCGCCCAGCGCCGCCACACTCAACACACACACACACGCATCTTGCCAGGGAGAGGGGCGCCCCTGTTCGATCCCCTGCTCCCGCACGCCCGTGCCCGGTGCAAACTGCTGCCGGCGCCGCCCCTCTCGGACTCCTTCGTGCCCCTCCTCTCCCTCGCACGACGCCCGCCTGAAGCTGCATCCTCGCCTCGTCGCCGACCCGATGACGTCGCCCGTCGTCGCCACCACCACGTCGCCGGCCTGCCTCCTCCTCCTCGCCGGCCTACCACCTCGAAACCACGTCGCCGTCGTCCCCGACTCCTCCCCGAGCACGCCTCGCTCAACTACAGGGCGCTGTGAGCTCCCCTTCCCTTCTTCCTCCCTAGTGGATCCGCCACGCGTGCCTGCTGGCCGCCTCTGCCCGCCGGCGTCGTCGCCTCTGCCCGCCTGGGCCACGCCCCCCCTCGCGCACGTCCACGCCCGCTCGCGCATGCCTCGGTCATCACCCGCGAGTGGCCATCCCCGTCGACGGCGCTCCAAGCCACATCGCCGCTCGCACCCGCGCGACCTTCCTGCTCCTCCTCCCCTCTCACGCGCGGCCTGCGGCTTCTGCATCAACTGCCGCCGACGTTCGCCCCCCTGCTGCCCGACGCACCTCGCCGCCGGCTACGACGCCCCGGCGCCTCCACTGGTCCGGGCGGGCACCCGAATGGGCAGCCTCGCCCGTTAACCCGCCCCGTTGAGCCTCCAGGGGCCTATGACAAAGGGGGCCCACGCCCCTGAAACATTTATAAAAAAAGAAGATTAAATAATAAAAAACTATTAATTAATTAATTAATTAATTAAAGAGTTAATTAACTTAATTAACCTGTGTTAGTTAAACTGATAACCTAATTAGACTATTTAATCTGTTAGGTTAGTAAGATAGTATATGACAAGGGGGACCCACCCCCTGTTGACCAGTCAAAGTTTGACTGGTCAACTAGGACCCCTTGGACCCAGATGTCAGCCCCTACCGTACACTTATGTGTACCCAGAGCTGGGTGCACCTAGCAATTCACTTTTATTTCGAATTAAATTAAATTCAAAAATGAATAAAACTTTGAAAAATAATATAAAATAATCCGTAACTCGGATGAAAATACTTTGTACATGAAAGTTGCTCAGAACGACGAGACGAATCTGAATACGTAGCCCGTTCATCCGCCACACATCCCTAGCATAGAGAACACACAACTTTCCCCCTCCGGATCACCTGCCCGAGAACGCGAAACACCAGGAAAACTTCCCGGATGTTTTCCCCCTTCGCCAGTATCTTCTAGCACTGCGTTAGGTCACCCTAGCACCGCTTATTGCCATGTTATGTTTTGAGATGTCTTGTGTGCTCCGTATTTACTATTTCTTCCCCCCTCTTCTTCTCCGGTAGACCTCGAGACCGACGCCGCTGCTACCCAGTACGACTACGGTGTTGACGACCCCTCCTTGCCAGAGCAACCAGGCAAGCCCCCCCCCCTTGACCACCAGATATCGCCTATTCTTCTCTATACTGCTTGCAATAGAGTAGTGTAGCATGTTACTGATTTCGGTTAATCCTATTCTGTTGCATAGCCTGTCATTGTTGTTACAGTTGTTACCCTTACCTGCTATCCTACTGCTTAGTATAGGATGCTAGTGTTCCATTAGTGGCCCTACACTCTTGTCCGTCTGCCATGCTATACTACTGGGCCGTGATCACTTCGGGAGGTGATCACGGGTATATATTATATACTTTATATACATGACACATGTGGTGACTAAAGTCGGGTCGGCTCCTTGAGTACCCGCAAGTGATGTTGATGAGGGGGCTGAAAGGACAGGTGGCTCCATCCCGGTAGAGGTGGGCCTGGGTTCTTGACGGCCCCGACTGATACTTTGTGGCGGAGCGACAGGGCAGGTTGAGGCCGCCTAGGTGAGAGGTGGGCCTGGCCCTGGACGGCGTCGCGGTTACTTCAACATAACACGCTTAACGAGTTCTTGGTATATGATTTGAGTCTGGCCATTTGGTCTATACGCACTAACCAGCTACGCGGGAACAGTTATGGTCACTCGACGTCGTGGTATTAGCCGAAGCTCTTCTTGACGTCAGCGACGGACCGGCGCGCGCCGGATTGGACTGGAACGTCACTAGACTAGGTCTGCTTCCCTCGCAACGTGCAGGTGTGCAATGGGCGATGGGCCCAGACCCCTGCGCGCATAGGATTTAGACTAGCGTGTTGACCTCTTTGTTGAGCCTAGGTGGGGCTGCGACGTGTTGATCTTCCGAGGCCGGGCATGACCCAGAAAAGTGTGTCCGGCCAAATGGGATCGAGCGTGTTGGGTTATGTGGTGCACCCCTGCAGGGAAGTTTATCTATTCGAATAGCCGTGTCCCTCGGAAAAAGGACGACCCGGAGTTGTACCTTGGCCTTATGACAACTAGAACTGGATACTTAATAAAACACACCCTTCCAAGTGCTAGATATAACCCAGTGATCGCTCTCTAACAGGGCGACGAGGAGGGGATCACCGGGTAGGTTTATGCTATACGGTGCTACTTGGAGGACTTCAATCTACTCTCTTCTACATGCTGTAAGATGGAGGCTACCAGAAGCGTAGTCTTCGACAGGATTAGCTCTCCCCCTCTTATTCTGGCATTCTGCAGTTCAGTCCACCGATATGACCCTTTACACATATACCCATGCATATGTAGTGTAGCTCCTTGCTTGCGAGTACTTTGGATGAGTACTCATGGTTGCTTTTCTCCCTCTTTTCCCCTTTCTATACCTGATTGTCGCAACCAGATGCTGGAGTCCAGGAGCTAGAGATCCCGAGGATGATTCTACATGGAGTTCGGCTTCGAGGAGTAGTTAGGGGGTCCCAGGCAGGAGGCCTTGCCTTTTCGATCGTTGCTACTTTTGTGCTAGCCTTCTTAAGGCAAACTTGTTTAACTTATGTCTTTACTCAGATATTGTTGCTTCCGCTGACTCGTCTATGATCGAGCACTTGTATTCGAGCCCTCTGGCTTGTATTATGATGCTTGTATGACTTATTTATGTTGTAGAGTTGTGTTGTGATATCTTCCCGTGAGTCCCTGATATTGATCGTACACATTTGCGTGCATGATTAGTGTACGTTCGAATTGGGGGCGTCACAGAAACCGCGCGAGACCAATGTTTGGTAGTACAAGGAAATTACTTTTCTAATAACTCCGACCCGTGAAACCTACCAGCCCGACATACAAAGGTCTAAACCGGGGTAGGTTTGTAGCTTCATCTAGACGCCATGCAACCGCCTCCGAAAAACATTCATACACAATGGCCGCCTAAGCACACATGCGCGCGGCCGAAATCGCTCCCGCCCACTATTTGGGACACCTGGGATTACCATCCTACCCCCGACCCGTAGTAGGTCCAAAATTTAAGAGGGGGGCAAAGTTTGTACTTTCCCCAAATTTCAAACAAGCGCGTCCCATCTCCTGTTCAAAAAAGCCAAAAACAAGCGCGTCCCAGACCGAAACATGGTTCTCCCCCCTCTCCCCCCCGCCCACCCGTCCGATTCCCCATTCGTACTCCGTGGGCGCAAAAACTACCTCTCCACCAGCCGCGAAACCCCGGCGCCCTCCGTCCGCCACCCCATTCCACCCATCAACCACCTCCCTCCTCCATCACGTCGGAGCCGATACCCCGACGTCGTCGTCCACCGCAACCTCAACCGCAACGCCCTCCACGGCAAGTAGTTGAAGCCGAGGCCGAGCCGTCCGTACCCGAGCCAGTTCAACCATGCCGTCCTGCGCCTCACCGCTGCCGCTCCAACTTCGCCACCCTGCACCGCACCGGAGCTGTTCCTGCTACGCCGTCCTTCGCCACCTCGGATCTGCTTCCCCTCCGTCGATATACGACCACGGCAACACAGTCAACAATTTGGCCATGGGTTCGTCCAAGCCCGCACCCTCCTCCAGAACATCAGTTTCCCCGGCAAAAAGAAGAAGATCGGCGCGACATGTGGAGGCGACCACACCGGCAACCGAAAATGGTACTCCTCTTCCCTTATTCGTGCAAATCTTACGTGTCTGCTTGCATGGTATTCATCCCACAAAAGACACTAGTTGACCGCTTCTTCTTGATACTAGATGTTCCTAGTAACTCGCGATGCACAAGGTTTCTCCTCATATACTATTTCACCTTAGCTAGAGGTCCGTCGCCCCCTGAATTTCAATTCCTAGTCAGTTGATTCCCAATTAACGGAAGCATTCCCCGGCGTAACAGGCGCTAGTCCGCCTATTATGCCGGGGAGGCAGCGCCTCAGTGTTTATCTTAGGGGCGTGTGGGGCCTAGAGCTACTGGCGCCCGATCTGGAGGTCGGCCGGGATTAAAGGGATGACCTGGGGGCGCTGCCAAGTACGGCGGTGGTGTGAGGTCGAGGGGAGGGCGGGGCGGCGGAGGCAAGGGTCTGGGCCGGTGGTCGCTGGCGGTTCAAGAAAGATCGTCAATAGTGACTGGCGGGAGGTAGACGAAGGCCATCTGCCCGTTCCTTATAGATCGAACGGTTCATTAAAAAAAATCGACTAACCTATTTATTTTCAGTCGACTATTATCTTGATATGACCACATGTGGTGGTGTGCTGGAGGAGTACCTGCATTTCCTGTGCTCATATATTACAAAATCATACGGAGTAGTATCTAATTTTGTTTGCCATGCAATGTTGTAGACCTATCATATGTCTCCTGTCATTTATTTTTCAGCCACCTACTATCTGCTACTTTTACAGTGCACTAGTTCTGCACACACTTCACCCATACTCTCACTATTGTGTTTTTATGCAAGGGTATTTCAGAGTCTGCCTCGAGAGAAGCAGAAAAGAAAAGAGAGAAGTTGCTCCAGCTTTCTACGCGGGTAAGCACGACACGTTACAGCGCTATAAAGGGTGCAGTGTCAGCAGATGGAGACAGTAAACGTAGCTCTGGAGTTGATGACCTCGCTCGCAATGAACCACCATCCCAGGTGCTTGCTTTAACTTCGCGGTGTCATATGTGGTTGCATGTTCCATATGGTGTCTAGCTTGTATTTGAAAGGCCGAAGTCGGTCTTTATTAAGACAAGGAAAGATACTTTTTACATGAACCACCATCCCGTGAGCACCAGAAGACAAATAGCTAGTCAGGGCACTGGCCGAGCCAGTGACAAGCCCAGCAAAGACAGGCATCACCTGGAAGCCAACTAAAAAGCCGCGATGGTGGCGAAGCAGCCCGCCTCCCACCAGGCTCTCAGGTCCTAGATGATCATGCTCACCACTCAAGCAGGATGTCTAGCTTGTATTGCTTCCAATTTGGTTAAATTGCATCTGCTTAGCTTACACATTATACCTTTGAATATGACATGCCTTTCTGTTTTTGGTACATACTAGTACATCTGTGTATTAACCATGTTCTTACATCAAACTAATGTTCTTGTGTATCCCTCATCAATCACTTATGATGAGGCAGTCAGGCAAGTGGACTACTCCTCATTTAAAGAATGCAGCGTCAGCCTTCCGACATGATTCTCAAGAAACAACAAGGCTAGATGAAGATAGTGAACGTAGCTCTGTAGTTGATTACCGCATTTATCCTACACTAGCATCGCAGGTGCTTGCTCTAACTTGGCAGCGTGATATGTGGTTGCATGTTGCATATGGTGTCTAGATTGTAATTCTTCCAATCTGGTTAAACTGCATGTGCTATTCTGCTTAGCTTATACATTATACCTGTTAATGTGACATGCCTTCCTGTATTTAGTACATAGTACATCTGGCTATTAAGCATGTCCTTACATAAAACTATTGTTTTTTTGTATCCCGCATCAATCAATATGATGAGACACCTTTAGTGTATGCAGTGCGATATTAGTTGCATCTTTCATATGATTTATAGCATGCGCTGCTTCTAATTTGTTGAAATTCCATTTATGATGGGATGCTTTTAACTTGGCAGAGTCATATGGTTGCATCTTTCATGTGGTGTCTAGCTTGCATTGCTTCTTATTTGTTGGAATGGTTTCTGCTTAGTTTACACAAACAGTTGTGAACATGCCATGCCGTCCTGTTTTTCGTACATATTCCATCCTGGTATCATGTGTTTGTCTTACATCAAAGTAGTGATTGTCAGTATCATGCATGAATGAGTTCCGAAGAGAGAATTTTATTGCTTTTTCTTGTCGGTTTTACTTGACAATTCAAAATCAATAAAGCGGAAGGAAGTTAGCAAGGTAGCGGATAAAGGTGCTCCTTCCAAACGGAGGGCCTCTACAGTTTCTACTCCTCCATCCCCCAAGATGATTTCCAAGACAACACATGCATAGACACTCAACGTAGTTGTGTTTATGATGAGCACGTCTCCCCTAGTGCACCATCACCGGTGCTCTGTCTAACTTGTTACTGTTATATGTGGTTGCATGTTATGTGTGATGTCTAGCTTGTATTGCTTCTAATTTTGTTGGATTCCATTTGCTTACTTTACACATTATACTTGAATAAGACACGTGTTCCTGTTTCTGGAACATACAATATCTGTCTATCACACCATGTTCTTACATCAAATTACTACTGTTGTGTAACCTGCAACAATCACTTATCATAAGACACGTTTGACTTCGGAGTGTGATATAGGTTACATCTCGCATTCTTTTCTATCTTGTACTACTAATTTGTTGAAATGGCACTTATGACGAGACAGTTTTAACTTGGTAGAGTGATATTCGTTGCATCTTTCATATGGTGTCTAGCTTTCATTGCTTATAATTTGTTGAAATGCCTTCTCCTTAGTTTACACATCATAAGCTGTGAATATGCAATGCTGTGAATATGCAATTGCACTAATGACGAGAGACATTTAACTTGATAGTGTGATGTTGTTTGCATCTTGCATATGATTTATTTCTTGTACTGCTTCACATTTGTTTAAACGACATTTATGATGAGACACTGTTAACTTGGCAGAGCGATATTTGTAGCATCTTTCATATGGTGTCTACCTTCCATTGCATTGCTTCTAATTTAGTGAAATGTCTTCTGCTTAGTTTACACATCATAGTTCTGGTTATCTCATGTCGTCCTGTTTTTCTTACATATTACATCCTCCTATCATGTGGTTGTCTAACATCAAAGTTCAGTTCGTCTGTATCACGCATCAATTTGTTCTAAAGAACTAAATTGTTATTTGTTTTTCTTGTCGGCTTGACTAAACATGGCACAGAGAAAGAGGAAGCAAGACAGAACGACAGGGAAAGGGAAGCGGAAGAATCCTGCAGATTCTGCTGGTACTGATGGTGCAATAGAAGGTCAAAGTCCAGCGGAAAATTGTACCGACAGGGTATCCCATGCTAAACGAGCTGCAGAACAAGCCAAACAGAAACAAATAGCTGCCACCAAACAAGCAGAGACAACCCTAGTTGTTGCAACACCTTCCACAGTACCACCAGCTGCACGATTTACTCGTTGGTCAACTCAGCTTGCAGCACGTTCCCAAGCTCCCTTGCCACCTGACACTACTTCCGAAGCACTCTTGACACAAGATGAGTTGACAAGATCAGATGAACTTTGTGAGCTTCAACAGCAAGAAGGTAGTTGCTGGAGCTTCAACACTGCGAGGCTCTTGTAATTAGTTGTTCTTTCACTCTTTTCGCTGTACCATATTATCAGATCTATATTGACTTGTTTCAAATGCAGAGGAAAGCCCGCAAGGACCAAAAAGTACCTGAACCAAATGCTATCGAAATCTTCAAGGACTGTCACACCAGCAAGAAGAAGGGCATGACTACACCAGTCAAAGCCGCTATTGTAAGTCCTTAATCCTCATGCCTTTTAACTACTACTTACTCTGACTTGTGCCTTGAGCTGCATGGTTTGCAGCCAATGTCTATTACTCTTTTCAATTTTATACACAATTGTCTTAGCGTATCATTGCACCTTACAAGGTTTAAAAGAGAGGAGTGATGTTCCTTTGATCTTGACCTGTAATCTAGTTCTGTGCTGGACTTGCCCACATAACGTTACAATTGCATGTTTGTCTGTTCTCAGTTGTTTTGTGATATGAATGATGTCATACTATGCTTACCGCATTATAAACTTCGTCTCTTTATCCTTAGCCCTCAATACAATGTGAAGAAATAAACAATACATTAGCGATGGTACATGGTCATATGTTTGGAACCTGGTTTTATTATGTACTTTGTAATAAAATACAACTATTATTTTACATGGGTTCACCAGAATAAGTTCTTTATATAGACCAAAGCTATTTTGTTTGGTTTTGCTGCCTCCTTAATATCTTCTATTCTGGTACTACTAATGTAAAACCTCAACTTTTCAGCGAGCTATGAAAAAATGGTGGAACCGCCACCTTCTGAAGGTGGCGAGGCAACTATAACCGCAATGTCAGCTCTTGCTGCAGTGGGTCAGTACCTGTCGACTAACAGTGCCAAAAGCACGTTCCCGCGTAATACTGGCTTGGTTGTTAAGGCAATCTCGTCCAAACTGCCTCATGATCAAGATATGCAAACTCAAAACAATGTTGTATCTGCGCTCCAGACACAAGTCCATTCCCTAACAGAGACCCTTTGTGAAACAAGGAGAGACATTGTTCGATGTTGTCAAGATATGCATGGTTGTGAAACCAGACTATCAGACATTTGCTATGTTGTTCAGGAGCCTAGGAGAACTAAAGGCGAAGGTTATGGTGCTCCATCGAACAATACAGCATGAAAACATAACAGTCAGGTCAAATGAACTGAGCTTCTGAACTTCTGGTGGTGCATTTATCTGCTAGACTGTTAACTTTTATGCCAACCCTCCTTTTGTTTTATAGTTGTAATTTGTTTTGGTGCGATAAAAAATTTGTTCTTAACATGCAGCCACCGGCTGAAGAAAACAACAAGCCATTTTTGTATAGTGTAGGGTGTTCCCTATATTTGCACTGGTGGCGAACTTTGATGCCCGCCGGCTGTAGTTAACATGGGCCTCCTACGGGCCGTAGAAACAATGGGCCTTCTAAGGGCCGTAGAAACAATGGGCCTTCTACGTGGCGTAGAAACAATGGGCCTTATACGGGCCATAGACTCAATGGGCCTTCTATGGGCCGTATCATCAATGGGCCTTCTACGGGCCGTATGATCGGTTGGCCAAACATGGGCCAATAACAGACCACACTATGGCCGTAAATGGGCTAGAGTTGAAATCGTCCGTTCATGGGCCGACCATAACGGGCCGTCGTTAATCGGCCGTATTTTGATGACACTATGAAAATGGCCCAATGTATTAACGGGCCACAAACGGGCCGACTGTAACCACGGGCTGAATTTGGCCCATAAGCAGAAAATGACAGTAATGGGCCGTAAGTAAATGAATGTGGAAATGAGCCCAAGAATAAATGGGCCCCGAGAAGGCTGAAAGATAACATGGGCTGGAAACGGCCCAACAGAATAATGGGCCGTTAATGGGTATAAAGTGATACACTGTTCATTACGGGCCAGTTTCACCACGTGCCGTTAATGGGTATAAAGTGATACACTGTTCATTACGTGCCAGTTTTACCACAGGCCGTTAATGGGCCGAGAGT
Source organism: Triticum aestivum (assembly GCF_018294505.1). Classification (NCBI taxonomy): domain Eukaryota; kingdom Viridiplantae; phylum Streptophyta; class Magnoliopsida; order Poales; family Poaceae; genus Triticum; species Triticum aestivum. The sequence goes on along the minus strand of NC_057799.1, from coordinate 471,894,773 downwards.
AATAAGGGCCTCATATGGGCCGAAAGACGTCATGGGCCATACATGGGCAGAAGTTAAAACAGGCTGGAATTATATTGGACGGCCCAGATGACGCTACTGGGCCTAATTCGGATAGGCCATAAAGGGGCCCTAGGTTAGCGGGCTGTAAATGGGCTATATGCGAACACGCCGTTAACAGGCTTGCCGTGGGCCTGCCCGCCACCTTTTGACCAAGTCAAACATGCCGGCCTTTTCACAGGAATGGGCTTCTGTTGGGCCGTGCCACGTGTCGACGTATCATAGGCACTTTGGGTCCAATGAGTGGATGACATATGTCCCAACGGTGAGCCGACACGTGTTTCCTCCAGCCAATGATGATTTTACACGTGGAAAATCCCCATTGGTTGGGGCTGTTAACTGGTTATCGGATCCAAAACCGGACCCGATAGCTTAACAGTGTTCCGTTACGGTGGATGCCACGTGTCAGTCACCCTTGACGAAAGCACTTCTGTGACGCGCGATTTATCGTCATGGAAGTGGACACTTCCGTGATGATAATTTTGGTAATGTCATGGAACACTTCTATGACAACACAGGTATGACTATCTTGATTCTATCATAAAATCGTCATGGATGTACATGCATGACAGAAAATGCGACCTACTGTGACAAACACGTATCATCACGGAAGTGTATTTTTTTGTAGTGACATATCAAGGGGATTTGTGGATAAGTTTGAGTTGGAAACCTTAGCCCTCAGGTCACCTGTTGGGGATATACCCCGCGGTATGACCCGACTGGGACTTGGTGTTTCATTGGTAAGCCGGCAGATGTTAAGGCAGATGTTAAGTCAGATGGTAAGCTGGCAGATGTTTAAGTCGGCAGATGTTAAGCCAGATGTTTAAGCCAACAGATGTTTAAGCCAGATGTTTAAGTTAGATTGTGACAGAGTCGCCTGGGGTTAATAAGCCCAAAACATCAAGAGCCCAAGACGTTAAGAAGCCCATGGAGAGAAGCACGTGATGAGAAGTCTAAATAGTTTAAGTCTTAGTCCAAGATGGACTCTACATGTAACTCGCCCCTTCAACTCATATAAGGAGGGGCAGGGCACCCCAAGAGGGACAGAAAATAATCTTAAGGCTAGGCACAACTAGGAGAGCCGGTTTACGGTGACTCCCTCGTGAGCATAATGAGACCTAGGCACAAACAGCATGTAGGGTTGTTACCGGATGATGTTTCCCGGGGCCTGAAGTTGTCTAAATCTTTGTCTTGCGTGTTGTGTCTCTCGATTCCGATCAACCCCTCTCAAGCTACTACATAGATGTGTTGGCCTCACGACTAAGTCCTCTCGCTAGGACATCTGCCGTGACAATTCCACGACAGTTGGCGCCCATCGTGAGGCTTGCGCACGGTGGTGTTGAGTTCTTTGAGGATTTTTTTTCCAGGGATCGGGAAGTCTGCAATTTTCCGGATGAGCCGGTTTGAAAGGATTTGCATCAACTTCAAAGGTCATCAGTCCAGATTTGGGATCTATGAGATTTAAGGTTCAAGAAAAATTAGGGTTACAACTTGTCTGCCGCCCTCATCCGACGATCCGTCGAAACCAACAGGAAGTTTATCCACATATGACTTTTTCTTGGCGGGTTGTGCACAGCATCTAGCAATCAAGCTATCAAATCACTACGTCGATAAGACCATCAACTTCCGTTGGAATCTGATCGGACACATTACAAGTCTCGGAGCATCAACTCGTAGCTGCTGGTGTTTTTTCTTCAAAGTATAGTGATCCGAAGCCAGATCAATGTTTGGAACACCGCCTAAGCCGAGATCGACAGGAGTTCTGTACGTGTGCAAGTCATCTGAGGCTACAGCCTAATCCGCCGAGTTCCACTACTGCTCCCAGGCCGTGGGAATCAACCGTCTGCTGCCACCTTTTTTCCCCTGGCGTGAAGAATAGTCAAATCCAAAAAATCAACTAGTACTACTTGAGTACTACTAGATCAGATTACTACATCCATCCAAGTCAAAAGAGTCCAAGAGCTGCTGCCGGATCATCATCAGGGTATTTTTCAAAGAAAGAAACAAAAAAAGGGTGGGGTCCATGAGCTGGAAGAAGACCCGGACGTGGATGGACAAATTAACTACGACCCGAAAAACAGACTAGCAGGAAACCTTGGTTGTTCGCTGACAAGTCGCCACCATGTCCTTCCGCCGAGTGGCCTTTTCTCCGAGCCGCGCCAAGTGACTCCGCCTCCGCCTCATGTTGTGTCGAGCCGGCCTCCATCGTTGTCTCAGCAGTATCACCTCAGAGTGGCCACTCCGAGCTGCTGTGCCTCGAGCTGCAGTCCTCACCTATGAGCGACCGCAGTCGCCGTGCCTGATTCAGAACCGCTCCACCATCTGCCTCAACCCGCCGCCATTCCCCGCGATCACCTCTATCAACTCGCCGAGCCGCCCCTACTGCGGGTTTGCCCCTGCTTCAAGCTGCTTCAAGCTGCCCAAGCTTCACCCTGCGTCAGTCCGCCTCTGCCGATGTGGTCGCAGGCACGCCGCAGCTGCAAGCCGCCGGCCGCCTCACTTTACCTCTGCCACTACCCACAAGCAGCAACATTGGGTTCGGCCGCCCTGGTGCGCCCCCGGCGTCCGGCTTTTCCACGTGCTCCCGTGTGGCCGCGCGCCTGTAATACTCCATCACACCGGGTCGCGCCACTGCTTCTGCCGCTGCGAGCTTGCCCTCGCCGCCTTGTCTCCGCTGTGTCACTGAGCGTTGGGGCCTTCTGTTCGCCTCGTCTTCAGCGTGTCAAACTGTTCGCTTCGGCCATGCCTGAGCTGCCTTTGTCGGTGCGCTGAGCTGCTGTTGCGGCCCTCCTCGCCTCTGACCCACCATCGGACCTGCCGCCGTGTACATGTACAACTGGTCCAACTCAGACTCTTTTTCCGCTACTTGCACAGTCTCGCCTTGAGTTGCTTCCCCCACCGGTCTCCATTGAGCTGGCCCCAAGCCATCTCTGTGTCGAGTGGCCGTCTGCTCCGAGTCACACCCATGCTTCTAAACCGCTGGCGTCGTGAGTCGTTGTCCCCGCTGCAGCCAGTCACCGGGCCGTCGATGGGTTTGTGATTTGGCCGAGCCGCGGTTGCGATTTACGCCTCCGCCGCTTGCGTGTCAAGTTGTCGTCGCCCGAGTCTCATCGCGCCGTCTCCGCCTCAAGACGCTACCTCCGGGTTGCCAATTTCACCGCGCGAGCCGCCACCCATGGGTCGATTGATACGTCTCTAACGTATCTATAATTTTTGATTGTTTCATGCTATTATATTATCTATTTTGGATGTTTATGGTCTTTATTAAACACTTTTATATTATTTTTGTGACTAACCTATTAACCCAGAGCCCAGTGTGAGTTTCTGTTTTTTCCCTTGTTTTAGTGTTTCGCAGAAAAGGAATATCAAACGGGGTCCAAACGTAATGAAACCTACAGGAGAGTTATTTTTGGAACAGAAGCAATCTAGGAGACTTGGAGTGCATGTCAGGGAAGCAACGAGGTGGCCACGAGGCAGGGAGGCGCGCCTGCCCCCAGGGCGCGCCCCACCCTCGTGGGCCCCTCATGGCTCCCCTGACCGACTTCTTTCGCCTATATATATCAATATACCCTAAAACCATTGGGGAACAGAATAGATCGGGAGTTCCGCCCGCAAGCCTCTGTAGCCACCAAAAACCAATCAGGACCCTGTTCCGGCATCCTGCCGGAGGGGGGAACCCTCACCAGTGTCCATCTTCATCATCCCGACACTCTCCATGACGAGGAGGGAGTAGTTCACCCTCGGGGCTGAGGGTATGTACCAGTAGCTATGTGTTTGATCTCTCTCTCTCTCTCTCGTGTTCTTGAGGTGATACGATCTTGATGTATCGCGAGCTTTGCTATTATAGTTGGATCTTATGATGCTTCTCCCCCTCTACTCTCTTGTAATGGATTGAGTTTTCCCTTTGAAGTTATCTTATCGGATTGAGTCTTTAAGGATGTGAGAACACTTGATGTATGTCTTGCCGTGCTTATCTGTGGTGACAATGGGATATTCACGCGATTCACTTGATGTATGTTTTGGTGATCAACTTGCGGGTTCCGTGACCTCGTGAACTTATGCATAGGGGTTGGCACACGTTTTCGTCTTGACTCTCTGGTAGAAATTTTGGGGCACTCTTTGAAGTTCTTTGTGTCGGTTGAATAGATGAATCTGAGATTGTGTGATGCATATCGTATAATCATACCCACGGATACTTGAGGTGACATTGGAGTATCTAGGTGACATTAGGGTTTTGGTTGATTTGTGTCTTAAGGTGTTATTCTAGTACGAACTCTATGATAGATTGAACGGAAAGAATAGCTTCGTGTTATTTTACTACGGACTCTTGAATAGATCGAGCAGAAAGAATAACTTTGAGGTGGTTTCGTACCCTACCATAATCTCTTCGTTTGTTCTCCGCTATTAGTGACTTTGGCGTGACTCTTTCTTGCATGTTGAGGGATAGTTATATGATCCAATTATGTTATTATTGTTGAGAGAACTTGCACTAGTGAAAGTATGAACCTAGGCCTTGTTTCAACGCATTGCAATACCGTTTACGCTCACTTTTATTGCTTGTTACCTTGCTGTTTTTATATTTCCAGATTACAAAAACCTATATCTACCATCCATATTGCACTTGTATCACCATCTCTTCGCCGAACTGGTGCACCTATACAATTTACCATTGTATTGGGTGTGTTGGGGACACAAGAGACTCTTTGTTATTTGGTTGGAGGGTTGGTTGAGAGAGACCGTCTTCATCCTACGCCTCCCACGGATTGATAAACCTTAGGTCCTCCACTTGAGGGAAATTTGCTACTGTCCTACAAACCTCTGCACTTGGAGGCCCAACAACGTCTACAAGAAGAAGGTTGTGTAGTAGACATCATCGGTCTCCACTATGAACGAATCGCCGTGGTCTCGCTCTGAATCGTCAAGCCACCGGCATCCACCCGTGCCTCGCCATTTTTGCCTTCATGTCAAGCTACCGTACTCCGAGCCACTCATTTCCGCCGTGGACCCGCCTGCAGTCTGCCTGCAAGTCACCTCGGCCACTACGTCGGGCCGTCAACCACCGGGGTTGCCTCCGTCAGTCACTTCTGCTTGAGTCATCAAGCCGCACTTGCGGCCGCGCATTTTGAGCCGCCGGCTGCAGTCGCGCTCGCGCCTAAGCCGCCTCCGCTTCAAGTCGCCGTTACCACCATTTTGCCAAGTCACTTCTAAACCGCCCAGCCGGCTTACACTGCTGATGATGAGCCGCCGCTTCTGATGCTGAGCCGGTTGTTGTCTCTACCTTGAGCTGGCCGCCTTCGAGTCCCCACCGTCCGCCTGGCCGGGTCTACTTCAGTCGCCGCTGCGAGCCGCCGTCACCTTGGAGATTCGCCGTGTACCGCCGTTCGCTTCTACCGAGAGCCGCCTCGACCTCACTATGCTGGTCCGTGAAGTGGCCGTCGTTGGCACTCCTCTGCCTATGAGTCGCCTATGCTTGACTTTGCTCCGCGGTCGCTGGTTTTCGCCGCTGTCCCTTTGTCTGCTGAGGACTTTGCCACTTCGCCGCCGTATTGAGTCGTCTCTCACGTCTACAGCCGCCATCGGGTCCCATGTATGAGCTAAATCGTTGTACCGCCTCCGTGCAACCCGGCTGTAGTGGCCCTTGCCAGTGAGCCGACGCGGGTTAAACCGCCGCCCCAACCGGGTCACCTCTGGCGCGCCAACCTCAACCCACGACTCGCCGCCGCGGCCCTGAGCCACTCGCCTCATCTCGCCCTGGATTTGAGCCGCCGCCACCGCGGCCTTACCTCACTTCCACGTACTCCGCCACGCCTCGTTGACCCGGCCCGGTTGCAAATCGCTTGTGTGTGCTGGTCTCTGTTTCTGTCTGCTCCTCAAAAGATGTGACAAGCCAGTTGAAAAACAACCCAATGGTAAAACATGACCCAGAGGATCACTTCTGAGCCGCCCGGTGCGACGCTTTTTGCTGCAAACCTACGGCTGATAATTTTCGGTCAAACATATCAGGTAAAATCCATCCTGTAAGGTTTCTACTGATACATTTTTATTTTCTTCGAGAACAATTACTCTCGTTTGTGTAAATTCTTATGCAGAATTCATAATTGCAAAGGAGACCATCAAACTATGGCCCTTGCCTACATCGGACGGATCAATGGACACGGTCAATTATAACCCGTCGAGATTCAACATATTCCAGCAATCTACGGATCATATCATGGTCAAGCATGGAGAGTCTCAAGCCAACTCCTCGAGTACTCTTAAGACTCAGGGGCTACGATGACATGACTTAGCAAACATTGTGAGATACAAGACCCCGGGTCATTGGAGGAAAGATAACCCGATCCCTGAGGCTGTTGTCATATTGATGAAAATTTAAAGGCCGTCAGAAAATTTCCGGCTCAAAATGAAGATTCCGGTTTAAAATCCGGCTCAAGAGACATCTCTCTCCCATAAAACTCTGAAGCTCTTAATATCTGGTTCACAACCCGGCTCAAGGGAAATCTGTCTCCCACAAAGCTCTAAAGCTCTCAAATCCGGTTTAAAACTCCGGCTCAAGAAGAATATCCATCTCTCGCAAGTTCAAGTTCTCAGGAAAATTACAGGGACCAAAGAGAATTTGCTGCCATGATGTGTGGTTCAAACATGGGTATCCTGCCTTATTGGCTTATCTTAATGGTCATTTGGGGGCTTCCTGATCGTATTCGAATCGTAGCTATGAATATCCCTCTTGATCGGCGCAATGCCACAATTATGGTCACTTGGGGGCTTCCTGATCGTATTCGAATCATAGAGGTGAATATCCCTCTTGATCGGCGAGCGCAACTCATATGTCACTTGGGGGCTTCCTGTTCAAACATAGGCGTATTCGACCAAAGAGAACATAGCATGACTACCCTCTTGACCAGGTTATCTTGTTCAAACATAGGCGTATTCGACCAAAGAGAACATAACCTTTCCGGGTCATCCTACCTGTAACCAGTTGCTTCAACTCCATCGGGTAATCCCGATTGACCCGCCGAACTCTTAACGATCAATCTTTTACGGTGTATTAGACCAAAGATCCTGAGCTCATTAAGGTTCAAACGGCGGTTTGTCATGTGAGAGCACGGCTTACAGATACTCAGGATAGATCCAGGCTTCATAAGCCGCCTTCCTTGAAACTTGGATAAATCGGCCCGTGATGCATGCTGCTACTCTGACCCCGCGTACTCCTGGTAAGTCTATCTTTAAACAAGACCTGACTTTATCTGGGTTCAAATGTCGATTGGGTACTGTGACTGCGGGCTCACGGAAAGCACATACCTTCCAGTGGCTCAGGCTAGTTTCATCGAAGAAGACACTTTGGCTTGGCGGCCTTCAAAAGCCTCGAATTTTTTGATTTCTTTTCTTTATATGACCTTTTTTCTTGCCATATGGTTTTTACAAATCGGGCCAAGCTGCCCTATTTATTTCTCATATTTGAAGCATCTTCGGGTCTTTGCAACCCGCCAGGATGGCAGACTCTAAGTCGCCAGTATATGATAATAGTCCAACTTGGCTGGATTTTCATGATGATATTGAATGGTTATATTGTTCAAATCTTCAATACCCAACATGGCTAGATTTTTATTACGGTTATCAATAACCAATATTATGATTGAGGTTTTCAAAGTCCTTCATTGCAATGGCTATTATTTTATCAATGGATTTGATTTATTCTACAATGGAGGGAATTGTCCCGAGTCGCTGCAGGCTTACGACCCGGCACTTGGGGGCTACATTATTCAAGTTGAGATTACATCAAATATGCAAGTCCCATGCCACTGCCAGCATGCACCATGGCACTTGGGGGCTAATGCAAGGTCATTTTTACTTACCTTATTGAAGACCCGACTCATCACATCGTAATGAGCCGACCCTTGGGGGCGACCCTGTCACAATCCAAGGTACACAAGCTTTAATCCATTATATTGAGGGTTCATTGCTCAGTTGGTAAAGAACAAGGCCCTTAACCTTGTGGACGTGGGTTCAAGCCCTACGATGGAGGCTACATAATATGATGTTATTTTCAATGAAGTATATATAAAGTCCTAGCTCAGTATTATCTTACAAAGCCGGCCCTTGGGGGCTACCCTAGTTGAAGTTTTTATGAGCATAAGGTGATTACAAGTCCCAGGTTGCTAGAAGCATGACAACCTGGCACTTGGGGGCTACATATGTGGAATATTCAGTTTGGCTAGTGACTGACGTGAACAAATCGGATTTCTTCAAGGTTGTGACATTTATATTGAAGCAAGTCTTAAGCTGTTGCTACGCTACCTTCTTAAGACTTGGGGGCTACAAGTGATATGCATATAAGAGGTACATTTTCAAGCTTGATGTTAACTACAATTATGACCCGGTGTCATCAATATTTACAAGCCGACAATTTTGGCAATGGTAAACTGGCAAGTTTTACATCTTCAAGCCAGCTGAAGAATCAGATGAGTATTTCAAGACCAATATTTTTAAGCATTGGGAGCTGAATCAAATGAATTATTCTTCACAATTTTTCTGTGTGAGAAACCTCAGCAAATTGATTATGAAGCTGGCTTATTGACCCGGATTTTCTAGAAGAAGGAAATGACAAGGACTTAAGGATGTTCAGGTGCCGTCTTACAAGAATATTTAACCCGAAGCACAACCTGTTAAATTTGTTCTTGTGTTTTCTTTACAGGATCAATTTAACATGGATAAATCCAAATTAAACTGGGGCTAATGTCGGGGATATACCCCGCGGTATGACCTGGCCGGAGATATGACCCGGCTGGGACTTGGTGTTTCATTTGTAAGCCGACAGATGTTAAGGCAGATGTTAAGTTAGATGGTAAGCTGACAGATGTTAATCCAGATGTTTAAGTCGGCAGATGTTTAAGCCAGATGTTTAAGTCAGATTGTGACAGGGTCCCCTGGGGTTAATAAGCCCAAAATGTCAAGAAGCCCAAGAGATTAAGAAGCCCATGGAGAGAAGCCCGTGATGAGAAGTCTGAATAGTTTAAGTCTTAGTCCGAGATGGACTCTACATGTAACCCGCCCCTTCAACTTATATAAGGAGGGGCAAGGCACCCCAAGAGGGACAAAAAATAATCTTAAGGCTAGACACAAATAGGAGAGCCGGTTTACGGTGACTCCCTCGTGAGCATAATGAGACCTAGCCACAAACAGCATGTAGGGTTGTTACCGGATGATGTTTCCCGGGGCCCGAAGCTGTATAAATCTTTGTCTTGCATGTTGCGTCACTCGATTCCAATCAACCCCTCTCAAGCTACTACATAGATGCGTTGGTGAAAGGATCGAGATGGACCTAGAGGGGGGGGGTGATAAGGTACAATTACAAATTTTAATTATTACTTAGCAATTTTAGGCACTAATGTGGAATATGACGGTGAGCCTAACAATTGCAAGTGTAGTACTAAGTGCTAAGCAAGATAAGCAAGTAACACAACTATGTAAGTAAACAAGCACAATATGATAAAAGTAAGTGCTAAGAGACAAGTAACCACAAGTAGGGAGTTAGGGTTAGGAATAACCGCAACTCCGGGAGATGAGGATGTATGCCGATGTTCACTTCCTTGGAGGGAAGCTACGTCACTGTTAGAGAGGTGGATGTTACCACAAAGGCACACCAACGCCACGAAGGCTCACCCTATTCTCCCTTTGAGACAACACCACAGAGGCGTTTCTCAACCACTAGTGGTAGACCTTGGGGTGGTCTCCAAACCCTCACAAACTTTTCCGGGGGTAATCACAAACATCGATTCCTCACCGAAAGACTCCTACCGCCTAGGAGTCTCCAACCTCCAAGAGTAACAAGAACGATGGGAAAAGCTCAAGACTTGCTCAAATCACGAATTCCTTGGGTGCAAAGAAGGGGAAGGAGTGGATCTATCACTTGATCGGAGAACTTCTCTCAAATGTTCCAAATCACTTGGGGATCTAGGATTTGGTGGAGAGGATTGAGAGAGAGAGAGAGTAAAAAGTGTTCTTGGCAAGCTCAAAGTGAATGGTCAACCTCCTCTCGAGGGAGAGAGAAGGCTATATATAGTGGGTGTGGAGAAAGCAACCGTTTGAGCCACTTAAGTGCACTGAGGAGGTCGGACGTCCGGACCGGACCGGTCGTCCGGTGGCACAAATGAGTCCGGACGTCCGACAGCCATCGGTCGTCCGGCCACTGGGAATTCATTAAGCCACCAACCAGTACACAGCAACTGGACGTCCGAGACGGGCCGGACGTCCGGAGACCGGACATGCGGAGAGGCCCAGAAATCCATAAATATAGTTATGTTGAAGAAACACCGGACGTCCGGAGGGGCTCGGAAATCCATAGATATAGTTCTGTAAGAGAATCACCGGACGACCGTAGAGAGCCGGATGTCTGGACAGCTGAGAGTGATCGAACGTCCGTAGAGTACCGGACATCCGGAGAAAACTGGAGTTGGTGTGTTTGAGCAAATCTTTCACTAGACCCAACGATCCCCTCCTAATAGTGCGGGATCCCTATACTCAAAGACAAACAATAAACAAAGCCAAGGCTAATGTCTTGTATCTCCGATCTTGAGTTATATGCTTTTGTCCCTAGTCATCATCCACACACGGCCTTTGAGACATAATCCTGAGATATACTTGATAAACATGATTAGTCCCATATATGCATGTTGTCATCATCATCAAAACATGAACAAGGGCATGATTGCACTTTCAATCTCCCCCTTTTTGGTAGTTGATGACAACATACATGCACTTTTTAGAATAAAGCTTTGAATATCGAAAGAATTTGAAAAGCATTGAGTATCGAAGGATTTGTTGTGGAGCTCCCCCTCAATATGTGCAAAAACTAATAGATAAGCATGAAGAGAGCTCCCCCTCAATATGATACCAACACAACCGAGACTCATACACAAGATAACATCAGATTTTAGAATAAGCTCCACAAAGATTTAGAATAAGCTCCACAAAGATTCAACACTCATAGCATATAACATAAGTCCAATAACAGGCAGGCTAATAACATAGCATGAGTTCGACAACATAACATGAGTTCGATAACATGTTTAATAACATAGCATCACACCACATCACATAAATAAGTGCTTACTCCCCCTTGGCAGCAAATACCCAAAAGGGGGTGTCAGAACAGCATCAAAGAGCATCATCGTCATCATCGTCACACGCACCACTACCACCAGCCTCATCCAGGAAGTCAGCCCACTCGGGACCCGAAGGAAAACCGAAGTCAGAAGGTGGAGCATCAGGAAGACGTTCATCGTCACTCACATCCTCTGTTGGAAAAGGCAGTGCCTAGGAGGCGCTTAGGCACGCCTAGGCGCTAGGCAATGGCCAAACGCCTCGCCTAGGGAATAAATGGAGGTCTAGGCAGGGCAAGGAAGGAATTGCTTACCCAAGCAGGAAATCATGCCACATACTGTACTGATATGCCAAACGGGTTATATTCCAATGGCAGTAGACGACAATTAACTTATTTATATGCCCTAAACTAATATCAACACCCATATAATAATCAAAAATACACTATGAGTAAAAACTATATTACTGCCTAGGGCGCTTAGGCACCGCCTAGGCACTAGGCGAAGGCCAACCGCCTCGCTTACGCCTACCGCTTTCTCCAACCTTGCTCACATCATAGACCCCGGAGTCTCTTAGACGAGCTTTCAGAGCATTCTTGGAGGTGACCAAGCGTGTGACAACGGTGTGGTTTTGGGAGCAATGAAAGGTAAACATCTTCATCATGGCAGAGTGAGCCTTCCCAAGGAAACGAGCAATGCGACCAAAGGGGGAAGATCCGGAGGGAGCAGAACGAGGGATGCTAGCAGCAGTGCGGCGCGGATGAGCAGAAGAGGAAGAGTCCTTGGGAACATAGTTATCGGCCATGTGAGCGGGAATGACCCATCGCTCATGCAAATGAGTGCGAACAATAGGAAACGGAGCCACACTCTCGATAAATGCCTGAAGAAAGGGAGCATGAGGAAAGGCCCGCTTGTGCTGGAGGGAAGTGAGGCGAATCTCATGCCATAGAAAATGAGGCACATTGATCTTTCCTTTCGGAGACGCATAGAGGCGATACATAAGATCAATGCAGTAGCTACTGCAGGACCCCTTGTCACCCATCTTAGGATACACAGTGCGAATGGCACATTGATAGATAATGAAGAAAGGAGCACGCCAAATGGAGACTTGGTTAAAACCCTTGTGTTTCTCCTCATCAGTTAGTTCTGCTGTGGGTTTGATAAGATCAGCACATGCATCAGTGCCCTTGGGTCTATGTTCGGGATCATCATTGTGAATTTTGAACCCGGTGTCGGGAAAACCAAGGGCAGCAACAAATTGAGAAGAAGCCAAGGGCTTCGTGTCGGAGGTCATCCAAGTAACACTGTTATTTGGACCAAAGAAACATGTGGCATAAAATTGATGAATGGCGGCTTGGTTAAAGTCATGTTGAAATGCAAAGGGGCAGCGAGATTTGAGGACTCAATGAGCTCAATAGCCCCAGAGTATTTCTCCGGATGTTTACGAATATGTGCTATGTCAATGCATAGATGCAGAGAAAGGCCCTTAGGAATAATGACAGTGGTAAAATATCAGCTTGGACATTTGTGCGAAAACGATTGTCCTGAGAGTCACGAACAACCGTAAATTGATCTACATCTCGACGCAACTTAAGATATGATGAAATGGGAACCTCGTTGAATTTCTTAATTTTGCGGCCAAGTGGTAAAGGAGGTTCAAGCGAGATATGACGAGCATCACCGTGAGGTCGCACCAGAGGAGGTGGAGGCTTGAAGGTGGGACGATGAGTGCCTGGCTTGGGAGCGGAGGTGCGAACAGCAACAAACGCTGGCTGCTCCAAATCTTCGAGTTCATCCTCATAGTCGGAGTCCTCCGGAGAGGAGTTGCTGGAAGAGCTGCGAGGACGAGCGGCACGCTTCCGAGGACGAGCCTTCTCCTGGGAGTCACCGGAGCCACCACGACGAGATGGACGAGACAGCCCACCGGTTACCTGCTTGCGTGCGGAGCTCTTGGTCTTGGGCATCGCTACCTCGGAGTGAAGAGCGCGGAGGAAAACGACGACCGGAGAGAATGGGGGAGACCCTTGCGGGGCGGTGGCGGCGAGGACCCCGGGCGGCGAGCGACCGCGGCGAAGAGCCACTGGGCAGGGGCGGCGGCGGAGGAAAAATAGAGGAGGGGAGCGAATGGATTAGGGTAAGAATGAAGCGAACCCCCCCCCCCCCCGTGCTATATATATATGTGCCCAAGAAAAGCCCGGATGACCGGGGTTCTACGGACGTCCGAAGCCTGAGCCAGGGGAAAAACTCACGGACGTCCGGACGGAGTGTAACAGAAGGCTTTTTACGGACGACCGGGGTTCTACGGACGTCCGGACTGAGTGGAACATAGAGCTTTTTACGGTCGACCGGAATCCCACAGACGACCGGATCCTGGACGATCGGAGTCCTACGGACGTCCCGAGTAAGGCAACCGAAGGTATTTTACGGTCGTCCGGATACACCGGACGACCGACAACCAGAAATTTGTTTGAAACAGACAGTAGAAGTATTTTTGCCAGTGACAAAGAGAGGAGATGATGACAATGATGATCTAACCCATGAGTAAGGGTACCAACGATGATTTTTCAGTATGTAGTAAGAAGAAATAGCCTAGTGTCATGAAGTGAGTATTCTAGGCTAGAAACAACAATAACAACACTAGATCACACAGATCAAACCCATGTTTGAGTATATGTGACATGGCACCGCAAAAATTTGAACTTTGGGTGCATACTCACTACTCCATCATGTTAAAGCACCATAGTTAGAATAACATGGTGGCTTTGAGAGTGTTGGTTTTATTTATGCATTGTATAGGGTGAGACAACTCATGAGTTGAGTGGCTCCCCCTAAATACATGCCTACATCAAGTCAAGACATTAAGTTTATGCATGAATGGGTACTAGATTTCACATAACACTGTCAAGCTCCAAGATACCAAGTTCACGCCTAAGTTGACAAAACCTTGCTTCATCCAATGGCTTGGTGAAAATATCTACAAGTTGCATGTCTGTGCCAACATGAGCAATGTTAATATCACCTTTCTCCACATGATCTCTCAAGAAGTGGTACCTAATGTCAATGTGCTTGGTGCGGGTATGATCTTTGGGGTTCTCAGCAATATTGATGGCACTTTCATTATCACATAGAAGAGGCACATGTCTATAGGTGATACCGTAATCCTTCAAAGTTTGCCTCATCCATAGTAATTGAGTTGCACAACTGGCGGTTGCAATGTATTCAGCTTCGGCGCTGGAGAGGGCAACACAATTTTGTTTCTTCGAGGACCAACTTACCAAGGAGCGTCCAAGAAATTGACATGCACCGAAGGTGGACTTACGATCCACTTTCTCTCCAGCCCAATCCGCATCCGTGTACCCAATGAGATCAAACTTAGCATCCTTGGGGTACCATAGGCCCAACTTTGGGGTGTGAACAAGGTATCTAAGAATATGCTTAACCGCCTTATGATGACTTTCCCTAGGGGAAGCTTGAAATCTAGCACACATGCATACACTAAACATGATGTTTGGTCTAGATGCACAAAGATAAAGCAATGAACCAATCATAGAGCGGTATTTAGATGGGTCGAAGGGGATACCGTTTGTGTCTTCAGTGAGTACAATTCTGGTTGGCATGGGTGTCTTACATGGGCTAGCATCAGACATGCCAAATTTTGCTAGGATATCCTTGAGGTATTTTGCTTGAGACAAGAAAATTCTGAAATTTTTGAATCTGAAATCCGAGGAAGAACTTCAAATCCGCATTGAGTGACATTTCAAAATTCTTGGTCATTGAAGCCGCAAACTTCTTGCACAAATGAATGTTAGGAGAACCAAAAATGATATCATCTACATAGATTTGGCATAAGATCAAATCACCTTTGTCCCTCTTAGTAAAAAGAGTGGGATCGATCACCCCTCTCAGAAAACCATCATCGAGTAAAAACTTCTTAAGATGATCATACCAAGCACGAGGTGCTTGTTTGAGGCCATACAAAGCCTTATGAAGTTTATACACATAGTCTTTGTGATCGGGATCAACGAACCCAGGTGGCTGTGATACATATACTTCTTCTTGTAGAGGACCGTTAAGGAAAGCACTCTTCACATCCATTTGATGTAATGTAAAGCCATTGAAAGCAGCATAAGCAAGTAAGATGCGAATGGATTCAAGACGGGCAACAGGGGCAAAGGTCTCACCAAAGTCCAAACCTTCAACTTGTGAGTATCCTTGTGCCACTAACCTTGCCCTGTTGCGGATGATTACACCATTCTCATCTTGCTTGTTCTTGAAAATCCACTTTGTTCCAATGACGTTGTGTTCCCTAGTTGGCCTCTGGACTAATGACCACACTTGATTGCGCTCAAAGCTATTCAACTCTTCTTGCATAGCAATGAGCCAATCGTTGTCCATCAACACATCTTGTACCTTGAGAGGCTCAACACTAGACACAAACGAGAAGTGAGCACAAAAGTTTGTCAATTTTTTATGAGTGACTCTACCTTCCGATATGCCGGTGAGGATTTTATCAACATCAACATGACCGGCCACTCGAGGCATGATGGAGGTTAAGGTTTCGCGAGGTTCAACTTCATGTCCATCATCCACGTCCTCAACATATGGATCATTAATGTGTGGTGGAAAATCTTTTTCTTCTTCTTGCATTTGTTGTTGTTCATTGTCAATGATTGCACTTTCTTGTTCTTGCCCTTGAGGATGATCTTGTTCTTGATGATTGTCATGAAGAGGAACTTGATCATCATCTTGTACTTGGACTACAGGCATTGGTTGAGTAATAGGGGCTTGTGGTGGTATGGGTGTTGAAGTAGTTTGATGATGTGTGAGACTTCCATCTTCTTCTTCATCATCATGAGGTTCTTGTTCCATTGGAAGAAGTGCACCAACACCCATCGTCAAGATATCTTGAGAAGAATCTTCTTCACCTACATCACTTAGATCAACTTGCTCCCCATGGGAGCCATTAAACTCATCAAACACCACGTCACAATTTTCTACAACACATCCATTGGATTTGTTGTAGACTCTATAGGCATGAGAGTTTGATCCATAGCCAACAAATATGCCCTCAATGGTTTTAGATTGAAAATTTCCTAACCACTCTCTTTTGTTGGGGATGAAATATTTGCACCCAAATACACAAAAGTACTTGACATTTGGCTTGTTCCCGGATAGGAGCTCATATGGAGTCTTTTCCAATATCGTGCGGAGGAAGAGCCGGTTTGATGCATGACATGCAGTGTTCACGGCCTCGGCCCAAAAACTATGTGGCGACTTGTATTCATCCAACATGGACCTTGCCATCTCCACAAGTGTGCGGTTCTTCCTTTCTGCTACACCATTTTGTTGGGGGTGTATGGAGCTGAATATTGATGCTCAATCCCTTCATCACTAAGGAACTCTTCCAAGGTGTAGTTCTTGAACTCAGATCCATTATCACTTCTTATTGCCAGAATTTCTTTGTCAAAATTGCGTTGTGCTTGCTTGGCAAAATCAATGAAAGTGATCTTCATCTCGTCCTTGGACTTGAGGAAGAAGACCCATGTATACCTTGAGTAATCATCCACAATGACAAGTCCATACTTTTTCCCACCAAGACTATCACATGAAGGAGGCCCAAAGAGATCCACATGAAGGAGCTCCAAAGGCCTTGAAGTAGACACAATATTCTTGGGTGGGTGCTTTGATTGATGTTGCTTCCCGGCTATGCATGCACTACACACACGATCTTTCTCAAAAGAGACATTTGTTTGTCCAAGGATGTGATTACCCTTTAAGAGATCTTGAAGATTTCTCATGCCAACATGGGCTAGCCGGCGATGCCATAGCCACCCCTTGTCGGCCTTGGCCATTAGACAAGTTGCATGGAATGTGCTCTCTTTCGAGAAATCAACCATGTAAAGGTTGCCATCCAACTCTCCAACAAAGGCCACTTCGAGAGTATCTCTCTTAAAGACTTTCACATCCGTTAGTCCAAAGAGTGTATCATAACCAACAGAAGCCAATTGGCGAACAGAAAGCAAATGGTATTTGAGGCATTGGACAAGCATGACATTTGCAAGAGACATGTCATTTGTGATGGCCACCTTGCCCAACCCGAGTACCTGTCCTTTTGAACCTCCACCAAACATAATGCTCATAAATGGTTGAATAGCTTCCATGAAATCGTAGAGCAACTTGCTATCCCGATCATATGATTGGTACATCCACTGTCAATCACCCATTTTACTCCACCGGAGAAGGCAACCTACACACAATTATGGCTTGGTTAGAGGCACCCATTTTGCAATGGGACCTCTTAGGTTAGTCACCAAGGGTCTTAGGGACCCAAATAGCATAAAACCAAAATGCATTTCGAGGACCAATAAACTTAGCAAAAACTTCTCCATCCTTAGTCTTACGAAGTACATAGGATGGAGGCATGAACACTTTTAGCTTGTTGAGAGTAGGCATGCCCCTTGTGGCCTTCCCACTAACAACCTTACCTTTCTCCTTGTGCCATTCTCGTACAAAAGTTTATTTTAGAGGTGTGGTGCACTTTTGAGAGGACGTCTACTTCTTGCTTGTGCTTGGGTCAAACTCGAGTCCCTCTTTGGCAAACACCTCATTGTGTTGCCTCAACACCTCATTAAGGTTCTTTTGCCCTTGAGCACATGTCATGAGCCCTTTCTCGATTTGAGCCTTAAGAAAACGATTCTCCTCAAGAATAGATGCTAGATCACTACTAGAGTTAGTAGTACAAGCATCAACATTGATAATAGGAGAAGAGTAAGCTTTGGCTAGAGTTTCAAGATAAGTAAGCTTGAGTGTCTCAAAACTCTTTGTAAGAAGGGTGATCTCTTCTTCCTTAGTCTTGAGAGACACGGATAGGATCTCACAATCCTTGTAGAAGCATTAGACTTCACAAGCTTACTTTTATCATTCATCAACTCTTCGCAAGAGTCAGTAGCCTTTTCAAGGAGGCAAGATCTCTAGTATGAACATCAATGTTTGCACCAATTTTTAAGCATAGTTCATCATTGCGTGCTTCCTCATATTGGACTTTCCGCTCAAGGATTTCATATTTATCCTTTTCCTCGGTGACGGGTTTCGAGTTCCTTAATGGAGATGGTGTGCTTACTCACCATCTCCATAAGCATATGAAACATAGTGAGTTTCTTTCCTTTAAGGGAGCACATGAACTTATTTAGTTTAGCAAGCATAGGATCATTTATATCATCATCCTCATAACTATCCTCCGCATCAAGATACTCGTCACTAGGAGTAGGAGGAGTGAAAAGAGAAGGGTTTGATCGTGGGGTTACCTTGACCTTGTCAGGAGAGTGCTGGTCCTCTCCATCTTCTACTACGGCCTTCGCCATGAGGCACTTGTGAGCGTTGCCCTTGTAATCCTTCATGTAGTTGTAGGTGACAACTTCACCACTCTTGTTGACTAGCCTCAATGTGTTTTGAGAATCTTGAGCAACTCCAGCAACACCACTAACATCATCCGGATCGGATTCTTCTTAAGCAACCATTGCTTTCCCATCTCTCTTCTTGAGATTGGAGTTCAAACGATTTGGCAACTTCTTCTTGGGAAAGGTCTTGGGAAACCTTGGTTTCTCTTCTCTCTTCTCATAAGGGCACTCGTTGGAGAAGTGGTTGGTTTCTTCACAGTTGTAGCATTTTCTTACTTTCTTCTTTTGAAATCTTCCCTTGAATTTTCCCGCGCTAAACTTCTTCACAAAGAGAGCCATGTCTTCATATGAAGGGCCCTCATCGGATTCGACCTCATCACCATATTCTTCTTCATCATCATCATCTTCTTCTTCACTTTGCTCATATTCACATACATGCTTGGCCCTTGATGTCTACTACGCAACCTTCTTCTTGTAGACGTTGTTGGGCCTCCAAGTGCAGAGGTTTGTAGGACAGTAGAAAATTTCCCTCAAGTGGATGACCTAAGGTTTATCAATCCGTGAGAGGCGTAGGATGAAGATGGTCTCTCTCAAACAACCCTGCAACCAAATAACAAAGAGTCTCTTGTGTCCCCAACACACCCAATACAATGGTAAATTGTATATGTGCACTAGTTCGGCGAAGAGATGGTGATACAAGTGCAATATGGATGGTAGATATAGGTTTTTGTAATCTGAAAATATAAAAATAGCAAGGTAGCAAGCGGTAAAAGTGAGCGTAAACGGTATTGCAATGCTAGGAAACAAGGCCTAGGGTTCATACTTTCACTAGTGCAAGTTCTCTCAACAATAATAACATAATTGGATTATATAAATATCCCTCAACATGCAACAAAGAGTCACTCCAAAGTCACTAATAGCGGAGAACAAACGAAGAGATTATGGTAGGGTACGAAACCACCTCAAAGTTATTCTCTCCAATCAATCCATTGGGCTATTCCTATAAGTGTCACAAACAGCCCTAGAGTTCGTACTAGAATAACACCTTAAGATACAAATCAACCAAAACCCTAATGTCACCTAGATACTCCAATGTCACCTCAAGTATCCGTGGGTATGATTATACGATATGCATCACACAATCTCAGATTCATCTATTCAATCCAACAAAGTACTTCAAAGAGTGCCCCAAAGTTTCTACCGGAGAGTCAAGACGAAAACGTGTGCCAACCCCTATGCATAGGTTCATGGGCGGAACCCGCAAGTTGATCACCAAAACATACATCAAGTGAATCACGTGATATCCCATTGTCACCACAGATACGCACGGCAAGACATACAGCAAGTGTTCTCAAATCATTAAAAGACTCAATCCGATAAGATAACTTCAAAGGGGAAACTCAATCCATTACAAGAGAGTAGAGGGGGAGAAGCATCATAAGATCCAACTATAGTAGCAAAGCTCGCGATACATCAAGATCGTATCACCTCAAGAACACGAGAGAGAGAGAGAGAGAGAGAGAGAGAGAGAGAGATCAAACACATAGCTACTGGTACATACCCTCAGCCCCGAGGGTGAACTACTCCCTCCTCGTCATGGAGAGCGCCGGGATGATGAAGATGGCCACCGGTGAGGGATCCCCCCTCCGGCAGAGTGCCGGAACAGGGTCCCGATTGGTTTTTGGTGGCTACAGAGGCTTGCGGCGGCGGAACTCCCGATCTATTCTGTTCCCCGATCGTTTTAGGGTATATGGATTTATATAGGTGGAAGAAATACGTCAGGGGAGCCATGAGGGGCCCACAAGGGTGGAGGGCGCGCCCAAGGGGGTGGGCGCGCCCCCCTACCTCATGCCTTCCTCGTTGCTTTCTTGACGTGGACTCCAAGTCTCTCGGGTTGCTTTCTTTCCAAAAATAACTTCTCCAGAAGGTTTCATTCCGTTTCGACTCCGTTTGATATTCCTTTTTCGCGAAACACTAAAGCAAGGGAAAAAACAGAAACTGGCACTAGGCTCTGGGTCCATAGGTTAGTCCCAAAAGTAATCTAAAAGTGCATAGTAAAGCCCAATAAACATCCAAGATGGATAATATAATAGCATGAATACTTCATAAATTATAGATACGTTGGAGACATATCAGCCTTCAATGCAAGATTGATCTTTGATGATGGAGTACCATGCATGGCAAGATGTTTTGTAGCATTTGCGTTTGACTCTTCAAATAGTTGGAAAGTGGATATGATGTCATTTGTAGTCATTTTCTTGAAGGCATGGTGTTGTCTTATGTCCCATACCATTTGATGGTGATATGGAGCAAGAGCATGGAGCAACTTGTCCAAAAGGAATCGCTTAGTCATGTTGAATCCATCTTGTGTCTTGTCACAGTCACACGATTCAATATCAGCGGTGAGAGTCATGAGACGCTCAAGGAGTTGATTTGGAGTTTCACCTTTCTCCATACAAAAGTTTTGCAATTTCCCCTTGGCAATTTCATATTGAGCACTGCGGAGGGTGGAGGTACCGGTCTTGGATCTTATAATACTTTCCCATAGTTCCTTGGCACTTGTGATGTGTATGAAAGGTCTCCTTTGCTTTTCAACCATACCTCTCCTTATACACATGATTGCAGTGTCATTGAGATTCTTGTCATAAATTTCTCTTGGTGTAGGATTCTTTGGATCAACGACATGGTAACCATACTCCAAGATCTCTAGCATCTCATTGTTTCCATATCGAAGATGATCCTGCATAGCAACTCTCCACAAAGCAAAATCGGAAGTGGCATCAAGTAAAGGAGGTTTGCCTTGAGGGTTATACTTTGGTTTCTCAACTTGGGGTCTTGCATAAAGCCAAGGAACACTAGAGTGTTCATCGCTAGGAGGTTGTTGACCAAGTGACGGAGTAGGCACAGTTGGCCTCGAAGCCGCACCACCCGAAAGTGGTGCAAGCACCGTGGACAATGTGGCTATCCTCATTTGGACCAAGGCCTCGACAGAAGCATCATGCTCCTCTTTTTGCTTAGCAAGGGCCCGTTCCAGATCCTCAGAAGTAAAGGATTTGACTTCAGAAGAAGCCTCGCCTTTATCCTTCGGATCTGCAACACGGGGAGTCCCATCGGGGTTCATCTCGCTCTAGGGCGGTTAAGCCACAAGAATAGTGCACGAGGCTCTGATACCAATTGAAAGGATCGAGATGGACCTAGAGGGGGTTGAATAGGTACAATTACAAATTTTAATTATTACTTAGCAATTTTAGGCACTAATGCGGAATATGACGGTGATCCTAACAATTGCAAGTGTACTACTAAGTGCTAAGCAAGATAAGCAAGTAACACAACTATGTAAGTAAACAAGCACAATATGATAAAAGTAAGTGCTAAGAGACAAGTAACCACAAGTAGGGAGTTAGGGTTAGGAATAACTGCAACTCCGAGATACGAGGATGTACGTCGATGTTCACTTCCTTGGAGGGAAGCTACGTCACCGTTAGAGAGGTGGATGTTACCACGAAGGCACACCAACACCACGAAGGCTCACCCTATTCTCCCTTTGGGACAACACCACGGAGGCGTTTCTCAACCACTAGTGGTAGACCTTGGGGTGGTCTCCAAACCCTCACAAACTTTTCCGGGGGTAATCACAAACGTCGATTCCTCACCAAAAGACTCCTACCGCCTAGGAGTCTCCAACCTCCAAGAGTAACAAGAACGATGGGAAAAGCTCAAGACTTGCTCAAATCACGAATTCCTTGGGTGCAAAGAAGGGGAAGGAGTGGATCTATCACTTGATCGGACAGCTTCTCTCAAATGTTCCCAAATCACTTGGGGATCCAGGATTTGGTGGAGAGGATTGAGAGAGAGAGTAAAAAAGTGTTCTTGGCAAGCTCAAAGTGAATGGTCAACCTCCTCTCGAGGGAGAGTGAAGGCTATATATAGTGGGTGTGGAGAAAGTAACCGTTTGAGCCACTTAAGTGCACTTAGGAGGTTGGACGTCCGGACGGGACCGGTCGTCCGGTGGCACAAATGAGTCCGGACGTCCGACATCCATCGGTCGTCCGGCCACTGGGAATTCATTAAGCCACGAACCAGTACACAACAACTGGACGTCTGAGACGGGCCGGACATCCAGAGACCGGACGTGCGGAGAGGCCCGGATATCCGTAAATATAGTTCTGTTGAAGAAACACCGGACGCCCGGAGGGGCTCGGAAATCCGTAGATATAGTTCTGTAAGAGAATCACCGGACGACCGTAGAGAGCCGGACGTCTGGACAGCTGAGAGTGATCGGACGTCCGTAGAGTACCGGACATCCAGAGAAAACTGGAGTTGGTGTGTTTGAGCAAATCTTTCACTAGACCCAACGATCCCCTCTTAATAGTGCAGGATCCCTATACTCAAAGACAAACAGTAAACAAAGCCAGGCTAATGTCTTGTATCTCCGATCTTGAGTTATATGCTTTTGTCCCTAGTCATGATCCACACACGGCCTTTGAGACATAATCCTGAGATATACTTGATAAAGATGATTAGTCCCATATATGCATGTTGTCATCATCATCAAAACATGATTAAGGGCATTATTGTACTTTCAGTTGGCCTCACGACTAAGTCCTCTCACTAGGTGTCGGCATTCTGGGAACGAGGTCCCCAGACTTGCCTGCCTGCGGCCCATGGCGTGGCTCTGCGGGCAGGCCTGTACGGCCCATCTTCATCCACAAGGCATCCGGCCAAGACCCTCACGAGGGGCCAAGCCTCGCGGGGCGGACGACAAAAGACCTCCTCAGAAGCGACCTCACCAGGTTGGCTCGCGGGGGGCGGAGAGATGAAGGCAAGGAAAACCTCGCGAGGTTCCCGTGACGTGAGCCATGACGATCGAGATCAGGCGGGCGCCAGCGCGCACAGTGTCCTTGTTTCCTCTTCGGTGCTAAGGAGGCAAGCGCAGGCGTGGAGTATCGAGGCATCAAGCAAAGGTTTCCATATCAGTGCAACGAGACCAAGACCGGGAGGACAGCAAGACGGAGGTTACGATGGAGCCCAAGGAAGCGTGACCACCAGAGCCTTTTGCAGGCGAAGACTGCTTTTGTCAGGATAAGCTGTACCAGCTGTCCCCTTTCAAATTGGCCGTTGTTTGCTCCCTTCCCGCTCAATATTTGGGTAGAGGACCAGGGCCTCTATAAATAGGGCTAGCCACCATCATAGGAGGCAACTCATCTGATCTTTAGCCACACACAAGCACAAGAACACATCAACCTCAGGAGCTGTTCTTCCCCTTGTACTGTTCATCATCAGCCCAAGAGGCAATCCACCACCACCACACTGGAGTAGGGTATTACACCACAACGGTGGCCCGAACCAGTATAAATCTTGTGTCCCTTGTGTTGCGAGTTCGTCGAGCTAATCCGTGAGATCTTAGCAAAGCCAGGTTGTAGATCAGTAGGGGGAATCTTCGTGCGCACCCCAGTGTTCGAACCTTGAGGGTTTTGCCGGAACCCGTGATCCGACATTTGGCGCGCTAGGTAGGGGTGCGCCGTAGCCTTCCTTCCATCGATTTGCGCTCCGCTACCGCCGTGCTCCGCCCTCGTGGCAGACGTCTCGCTCCTGGCTCCGACGGCGGACGCCGACAGCAGGGCCAGGGGGCTCCGAGCCCTGGCCCCGCCCTGCGGCAGGTGCAGTGTCCACCCAAGTTCAAGCCCAAGATGTCGCCGCGCTACGACAGTGAGGCGGACCCGTCGGCTTTCCTGACGGCATACGAGGAGGCCGTCCTCGAGGCCGGAGGCGACGACAAGGTCATGGCCAACTAGCTTCCCATGGCCCTCGCTGGCGAGCCACGCGCCTGGCTGCTCAACCTCCCCGGATCCATGGTGGCATCTTGTGAGGAGCTGCGCGGCCTCTTCACCGCGCGCTACGTGGCTCCGGCGCACCACGCAGTCGCGGCCTTGCTAGGCGGCTCTCAAGCACCGCCCTCAGATCGCCATATCAAGCCATTCCTTCGCTAGATCGGAGCCGCTTCCAGGCGCTCGGGGGCTCCGCCGGGCTGGGCTGCCCCCGAAGCCGACCTCACCTTCGACTCAGAAGACCACCCCGTCACCACCGCTAGCTCGGGCATGCTCCCGATGCTCTGCACGCCCACCGTCTGCAACGTGGCTGTCACGAAAACCCTCATCGACGGCGGCGCCGGTCTCAACGTGTTCTCCATGGAGGCCTTCGGCCTTCTTCACGTACCGCTCGAGCGGCTCAGCCTCAGCAAGCCTTTCTCAGGAGTTGGCGGAGGCACCGCCCACTCCCTGGGGCAGATCCGCCTCCCCATCACCTTCGGCACGCGCGGCAACTACCGCACCGAGCTGGTCGATTTCGACATCGCCCGCATCGGCCTCCCGTACAACGCCATCCTCGGGTACCCAGCTCTGGCCCAGTTCATGGCAGCAACCCACCCGGCCTACAACCTCATGAAGATGCCTGGAAGCAAAGGCGTCCTCACCATTAAGGGGGATGCCAAAGAAGCCCTGGTGGCGCTCAAGCTTGCGCACAAGACCGTCGCGGCGGCACAGCCCGCCGGCGCGGGCACCTCCGGGGCCGAGGGAGCCGCACCAACCAACAAGAAGCAGTTGTTCACCCAAGACAAGGCAGAAACCAAGCAGGTGCCGGTCGACAAGGACGGGTCCTCGGGAGCCATCTTTACCATAGGTGCTGACCTCGACCCAGGCCAAGAGGAAGCAATGGTGAAGTTCTTGCGCGCAAACAAGTAGATATTTGCGTGGGAGCCCAAGAAGCTGGTGGGGGTCCCGAGAGAGGTGATTCAGCATCACCTAAGGGTATTCCCCAATGTACGCCCTGTGAAGCAGCGGGCGAGATGACAGTCCACGGAGAAGCAGGCCTTCATTGTTCAAGAAACCCGCAAGCTGGAGGCAGCGAGCGCCATTCGCGAGGTCCGGTACCCCGAGTGGCTGGCAAACCCTGTCGTTGTGCCGAAGAAAGGCGGGAAGGAGCGAATGTGCGTCGACTTCACCAACCTCAACAAGGCCTACCCCCAAGATCCATTCCCACTTCCAGGCATCGACCAAATCATCGACGCCACAGCCGAGTGCGACCTGCTGTGCTTCCTGGATGCATTCTCAGGGTATCACCAGATCAAGATGGCGGTAGAAGATGTGGAGAAAACAGCCTTCCTGACCCCGTGTGGGGTGTACTGCTACACTTGCATGCCTTTCGGACTGCGTAACGCGGGAGCGACCTTTTAGCGGTTGATGCACATCACCTTAGGGCAGCAGCTCGGGAGAAACGCGGAGGCCTACATTGACGACATCGTGGTAAAGTATCGGGAGGCGAGGACCCTGATCCAAGATTTGGAGGAGACCTTCGCAAGTCTACGCCAGGTGAACCTGCGGCTTAACCCGGAGAAGTGCGTGTTTGGTGCCCCTTCCGGCAAGCTCCTGGGTTTCCTCGTATCCCACAGAGGGATTGAGGTGAACCCAGAAAAGATCAAGGCCATTGAAGACATGAGCCCGCCACAGACCCTCAAGGAAATGCAGAAGCTGGCGGGTTGGGTCACTGCGTTGGGGCGCTTCATCTCCAAGCTGGGAGAGCGCGCCCTACCCTTCTTCAAGCTGATGAAGAAGGGCCCGTTCGAATGGACCCCGGAAGCCGATCGAGCTTTTCAAGACCTCAAAATATACCTGACCAGCCCCCCAGTGATGGTGGCGCCGCGACCTCTCGAGCCCCTGGTGCTTTATCTTGCCTCCACCCCGCACTCCGCCAGCGCAGCTCTGGTGGCGGTTCGGAAAGAGCATCTGGCCCAAGGCGCGGCTGCCAAGCTACGCCGCCAGCCGAGGTGACGCAAGACCAGGAAGGCGCCGCAAGAGCTGTAGCGGCATCAATAGAGGACCAAGCTCGGCAGGACAACGCCGTTGGGACCCCGGCAAGCGATCAAGCGTCGGGAGCCCCACTACCTCAGGAGACGCCCCAATCTCCGCAAGGCACAAGCCTCACTGGAGCACCAGCCCTTGTTGAGCACCCGGTGTATTTCGTCAACACGGTGTTGCGGGACGCAAGGGCACGGTACCCCATGCCTCAGAAGCTCCTGCTCGCGCTCTTGGTGGCCTCGCGAAAGTTGCGGCACTACTTCCAGGGCCACCCTATCAAGGTCGTCTCAGCATACCCATTAGAGAGAGTGCTCCGGAGCCCCAACTCTGCTGGAAGGGTTGTTGAGTGGAACATCGAGCTGCAAGCATTCCAGTTGGAGTTCAGCACTACCAGAGTCATCAAGGGAGCCGCACTCGCTGATTTTGTGGCCGAATGGACGGACGCCCCGACGCTCGAAATAGGCGAGGACCAGTCCACCTCGCCGGGAAGTGAGGCGCCTGACGGCTGGGTCATGTATTTCGATGGTGCCTTCGCGCACCAGGGCGTAGGGACTGGAGCAGTACTCATCTCGCCCACTCAAGCCAAGATCTACTACGCCGTGCAGCTATGCTTTCAGCAAGGCGAGAAGGTTTCCAACAACATCACAGAATACGAGGGCCTCATAGCTGGCCTGAAAGATGCGGCAGCCCTGGGGGTGAAGCCCCTCACCGTGAGGGGCGACTCGCAGGCATACCTCGCGGAGGTGCGCAAAATGGAGAAGCAGTTCCTGGGCCTGGAGTTGCAGCACGTGCCCCGTGGCACCAACAAGGAAGCTGACGACATCGCCAGGAGGGCATCCAAGCGGTAGCACCAAGAGCCTGGCGTCTTCGAGGAGCGGCTCTTCAAGCCATCAGCGACACCACCGCTTTCAAGGACAGCTCAGCCTCGGGAAGAACTCCCGCAACCGCCTGCCACAGGAGCCCCAGCCTGTGGCCTGACTTCGGGAGCACGCCTACTCTTGGCGCTCAAGCCCCAGGAGGGATGCTGGACCAAGGAATTCAAGGAATACCTGATGCAAGGGGCGCTGCCAGAGAAGGAAGAGGACGCAGAGCACGTGGCCCGGCAGGCCACGACATATTGCATCCGGGACGGTGAGTTATACAGGAAGCGACCGAATGACATTTCACTGGGTTGTATTTCCAGAGACCAGGGGAAGGAGTTGCTAGCCGACATACACGGTGGGGACTGCGGCCACCACTCAACGGATTCTATTGGCCAACGACGCTCAACGACGCGGCCGAGCTGGTGAAGTCTTGTGAAGCCTGCTAGTTCCACGCCAAGCAGATCCATCAGCCAGCTCAGGGCCTCCAGACTATCCCACTCACATGGCCGTTCGCGGTCTGGGGGATGGATATCTTGGGCCCGTTCCCCCGAGCGCCCGGGGGCTACCGCTACCTCTACGTCGCCATTGACAAGTTCACCAAGTGGGCGAAGGTGGAAGCCGTCCGCACCATCCCAGCTAGCTCCGCGGTCAAGTTTATCAGGGGTCTCGTGAGCTGCTTCGGGGTCCCCAACCGCATCATCACCGATAATGGCTCGCAGTTCACTAGTAACCTCTTCAAAACATACTATGCTAACCTTGGAACGTAGATCTGCTATGCTTCGGTGGCGCAGAAGCAATGGTCAGGCCGAACGTGCCAACGCAGAGGTCCTGAGAGGCCTCAAGGCCAGGACTTTCAAGAAGAAGCTCGAGGCCTGCGGCAGGGGCTGGTACGACGAGCTCCAGTCCGTGTTGTGGTCCATCCGCACCACCGCCACCAAGCCAACGGGCGAGACCCTGTTCTTCCTCGTCTATGGAGCAGAAGCGGTCCTCCCTCACGAGGTCAAGCATCGCTCCGCACGGGTCCTGGTGTTCGATGAAATGCAGCAGGACGCCACGCGGGGGATGGATCTCGTGCTGGGGGAGGAACGTCGTCGCGAAGCTGCATTATGGGCGGCAAGGTACTAGCAGGCGCTGCGACGATACCATTGCCGCAACATCCGCTCCAGGACGCTCGAGGCGGGCGACCTCGTCCTGAGGCGGGTCCTCTCTAGGAAGGGCTGCCTAAGCTCTCGCCCATGTGGGAGGGCCCGTTCAAGGTCGTCCATGTCTCCAGGCCTGGCGCCGCGCGCCTGGAGACGCAGGACGGGGTACCCATCCAGAACGCCTGGAACATCTAGCACCTCTGGAAGTTCTACCCATGAAGAAAGGCCTAGTGCCTGTGAAGAAGGCCCAGTGCCTGTGAAGAATCGCCGCCCGTGACACTCTCACGTAATAACGAGTGGGGTTTGTACACGCCCCGGAGTCTCAGG
Source organism: Triticum aestivum (assembly GCF_018294505.1). Classification (NCBI taxonomy): domain Eukaryota; kingdom Viridiplantae; phylum Streptophyta; class Magnoliopsida; order Poales; family Poaceae; genus Triticum; species Triticum aestivum. The sequence goes on along the minus strand of NC_057799.1, from coordinate 471,866,035 downwards.
AGTGCCGCCCTCGGGCCTCGGGGGCTCCCTCCCACGTCTTAGTGGCAGCACTTAGCTCCGCGCTGGTGAGAAGACTTGAAGACTAGACTATGTGCCGGACGCAGCTTTTCATTTGCTCTCTGAAGTTGGCTCGCCTCCTTTTTAACTGAAATTTGCTTCTGGTGTTCCTTGCTTGTTTGATCATGTCGCCTTTCACCGCCATTTTCGGCCCCAATTTAACTTGTTCTCTCTCTCTCTTGCATACCTCGCGAGGGGGCTAGGCAGACGCCCTCGTGAGCATTTTCCCTTTCTTCTGCCCTTCGTCTGCTATTTTTCGCGAGGCACCCTCGTTCGAGCCCACAAGCTGGCGCACCTCTCCTAATCCGTGCCCCACGGGTACCGTGATGTGAATCGCTGGGTCAAGGCTCGGGTGAACGATAAGCCTCCTGGCGAGCCTCCTAAACAATTTTTTGCAGTTCCTAAGCACCCGCCAGGTCAGGGAAGACCTCGAAAGGCGCCAGGAAGCAACTACCTCATGAAGAAGAGGCTACCCCGAACGTACCAAGCTAAGTTATCTCTACACAAATCAACAACACAGCACAGGAACATCAAACATAGCACAACGATTGAGAAATCATAGTTTGATACACGCCCCTTCAGGACCCATACTGGTTTCTTTTTGATGCAGAAAGGAAAAGGAGAATAAAACAAAGGCGGCGCCTACTCCTACAGCGGTCCACGAGGGCAGGCTCCTGGCGACGTCCCGAGCTCAGCCAGACCCCTCCTCGCGCTTCACGGAGGAGCGGCGACGAGATGAACCGCCACCGCCTTCGAGGCGGGCACGGCGGCGTGGCGGCTGGTCATAGCCACCACTGCTGGAGCTGTCACCAGAGGAAGATCCGCCGTAGCTGGACGAGACGCGGTCGGCACCAAGGGCGGGCTCGCCCTCATCCTCGTCGCGACCGCCGCCAAGGCCGAGCACCTCCTCGACGTCGTTCACCTCAGGGCAGCACCCGGCGCTGCGGCCATCCTCCCCAAACACCCTCACATAGAGGGTCGCATCGCCGTCATACTTAAAAGGAAGGGTGCACCGCCTGCCCAGGCCGCGTGCACGGGTGAACGTCTGCCAACCGCGGGCCAGAGCTATGTTGCCCGCGGCGGAGGCCTCGACCGCGACCCAAGAAGCCCTGCTGCAGCAACCGTCCGCCTGCAGCCAGAGCCCGCTTGAACCAGAGGCCGGCAGATCATCGACAAAGAAGCGCGGGAGCTGAAGCCAGTTGCCGGCCGGGTTCTCCGACCAGACGACGAACTCCGGCAGCACCTCCGTTGAGTGGAAGCGCGGCCGGGGAGGTCGCGCAACCACGACACGTCTCCCTTCATCAACAGGGCTGCCATGACCGAAGCGACCTCGGCCACGCGCAGCGGTGCCACCCCGGGAATGGGGGGCCTCGGCAGGAATCGCGACGTGCTTGCGGGGATGGCCGCGTCCACGCTTGGGCGCCGGGGAGCCGGGCCCCTCATGAGGGGCCTTCCCCTTTTCTACAGCAGAGAACCTCTTCGGCGGCGCCATTGGAGTTGCTACTAGCAGTGGAGCAGAGGAGGAAGAAGCAAGTGGATGGGAAGAGATGGGTGACGGGGGCTCTGCCCCCCTCCCCATTTATAGCAAGAGAAGGCCAACCAGCGCCCCCCACGATCACAGGTAATGATGGTCTTTCTTGCATGGCGCAGGGACCTGTCAAGTCGGGCAGTTGCCGAGGCAGCGTGGGGAAGTGGAGACGCCCACGTCCAATCAACCGCCACGCGTCGACCAAGGCCGCTGGCTATTGGGGCCTGTGGCGCTCTGCACTAGGCCTTTGGCTTCGCCTCGAAGCCAAGCCCGAGCGCGCCTTGGGCCCAGGGACTACTGTGGGCGTTCTGGGAACAGGGGTCCCCAGACTTGCCTGCCTGCGGCCCAAGGCGTGGCTCTGCAGGCAGGCCTGTACGACCCATCTTCATCCACAAGGCATCCAAGACCCTCGCGAGGGGCCAAGCCTCGCAAGGCGGACGGCACAAGACCTCCTCAGAAGCGACCTCACCAAGTTGGCTCGCGAGGGGTGGAGAGATCAAGGCAAGGCAAACCTCACGAGGTTCCCGTGACATGAGCCATGACGATCGAGACCAGGCAGGCGCCAACACGCACAGTGTCCTTGTTTCCTCTTCGGTGCTAAGGAGGCAAGCGCAGGCGTGGAGTACCAAGGCATCAAGCAAAGGTTTCCATATCAGTGCAATGAGACCAAGACCAGGAGGACAGCAAGACGGAGGTCACCATGGAGCCCAAGGAAGCGTCACCACCAGAGCCTTTTGCAGGCGAAGACTGCTTTTGTCAGGATAAGCTATACCAGCTGTCCCCTTTCAAATTGGTCGTTGTTGGCTCCCTTCCTGCTCAATATTTGGGAAGAGGACCAGGGCCTCTATAAATAGGGCTAGCCACCACCGTAGGAGGCAACTCATCTGATCCTTAGCCACACACAAGCCCAAGAACACCTCAACCTCAGGAGGCTATTCTTCCCCTGTACTGTTCATCATCAGCCCAAGAGGCAATCCACCACCACCACACTGGAGTAGGGTATTACACCACAACGGTGGCCCGAACCAGTATAAATCTTGTGTCCCTTGTGTTGTGAGTTCGTCGAGCTAATCCGTGAGATCTTAGCAAAGCTAGGGTGTAGATCGTTAGGGGGAAATCTTCATGCGCACCCCAGTGTTCGAACCTTGAGGGTTTTGCCGGAACCCGTGATCCGACACTAGGACATCTGCCGTGACAATTCCACGACATCACCCATGTTACTGAGCTCACCAGGAGCGAAATATATGGCTAGCCGATGGTGTTGTCAGTTGCCATTGACCATAGGTAAGCACGTCTTCCCCTCAGACCTCATTATTTTGGAATCACAAGGATTGGATATAATACTAGGCATGGATTGGCTATCAAAGTATGGAGGAAACATCGACTGTGCTTGTAAGTCAATTCTTCTCACCACCCCAGAGGGGAAAAGGATCAAGTATGTGTCTAGGCATGCGCCAAGGAGGACCCAAGTAAATTCACTCTCGGGAGTAGTTCAAGAGGAAGTGCCAGTTGTGAAGGATTATCCCGATGTATTCCCGGAGGAGTTACCAGGCTTGCCACCGGACCGAGACATAGAGTTTTTGATCGAGCTGTTGCCTGGCACCGGACCAATATCTAAGAGACCGTATCGGATGCCCGCAAATGACCTGGAGGAGATTAAGAAGCAGATTAAGGAGTTATTGGAGAAAGGTTATATTCGACCAAGTTCATCACCGTGGGGAGCCCCAGTGCTCTTAGTTGAGAAGAAGGATGGATCCTTGAGAATGGTTGTTTATTATCGTGCATTGAATGAGGTGACGATCAAGAACAAATACCATCTGCCGATGATCAATGATTTGTTTGACTAGCTGCAGGGAGCTAAAGTATTCTCCAAGATCGTTCTTCGATCAGGATATCACCAGGTGAAGATCCGAGAACAGGATATACCCAAGACAACTTTTACCACTACAAAAAAAAGACACATCCGTGACATTTTGGGCCGAACGAAATTTTTTTGTCATACATATGACACTTCTATGACGATAATTGTGACAAAACCCGGTATCATCATAGATGTGGTGGGCTCCTACTTCTATGACAAAAAATCATGACAGAAAATGGGCTTTTCGTCCTGCGCGGGCCGGAGACGCAGCTGCATGACATTCTTTGGGTCGTCCATGACGGAAAAAACCATGGTAGAAGCAAGGGGGAGGAAAATTTCGGGGAGTTCCCGGTTACGGTGGGAGGTCGGGGGCCGAGCGATGCACGTTTCTCTCGTACATGTACGCGCATGTGTGCGAGGCGTTGGCTCTAACTGAACCCGAGCGAGGCGTTGGGCTCTAACTGAACCCGAGCGATTGCACTACAGGCTACGCGTTACCGAACCCGAGTGATCGATCGATGGCTATTAACTGAAACCGATCAAGCGATTCCTTCGCTACTGCTGCTAACTGAA
>NC_057799.1:471861557-471861795 GCF_018294505.1 Triticum aestivum | reverse complement strand
TGCTAACTGAAGCCGATCGATTGGATGAACAGTGAGCGTTGCGGGGGGGTTTGGATGAACAGTGAGCGGTGGCGTTGCCTCTGGATGAACAGGACCCCGTCGTGTGGAGGGCTGGATGAACAGTAGACGGTGGAGGGGTGCCCGTGGAGGGGTGGTTGAACAGGACCCCGTGGTGTGGAGGGCTGGATGAACAGTAGACGGTGGAGGGGTGCCCGTGGAGGGGTGGTTGAATAGGACC
>NC_057799.1:471844535-471861227 GCF_018294505.1 Triticum aestivum | reverse complement strand
CCACACCCCTCCCGATCAACAGGACCCCCGTTTCGACCGTAGGAGGTCCGTTTCCTCCGTTTTGCGATACAACACACCCCTCCCGATCAACAGGACCCCCGTTTCGACCATAGGAGGTCCGTTTCCTCCGTTTTGCGGTACGCCACACCCCTCCCGATCAACAGGACCCCGTTCCGAACGTAGGAGGTCCGTTTCCTCCATTTTGCGGTACGCCGGGCCTCGTTTCCATCGCCTGTTCCGTCCAAGCCCTCCCGATGAACACGACCACGCATTCCGTTCCGACCCAGCCGGTTGGCTCCCACGCGTTCCGTTGCCTCTCGATGAACACGACGCATTCCGTTGCCTCCCCATGAACACGACGCATTCCGTTGCCTCCCCATGAACACGACGCATTCCGTTGCCTCCCCATGAACACGACGACGACGCTGTTTCTCCGTTCCGGCCCAGCCATGTACATGAGCCCTGGCCGTACGTATGCGCGAGTAGGCGTTCGAGACCCCGCCCGTATGTACACATACGTGGCCGTATTTTCTTTCTTGCACCCTGGCCGCTGTACATACGTGTACATGCTACGTGGGCGCCTCTACTACGACACGTACGCACCTCTACTATGACGCGTGCGCGCCTCTACATCCACCAGTATATATGTACGTACACGTTCGCGACCAGAATGACAACGCTACGTACGCTTCGACCAGGTGGGTCCCGACTGTCAGGCACTTCCTTGCGTGCGAAGATGTAGCTGGTGGGTCCCAGCAGTCAGGGGGGCGAATCATTTTTTTTGCCCGGACGCACTTCCTTGCGTGTGAAGATGTAGCTGGTGGGTCCCAGCAGTCAGGGGGAAACTTTTTTTTCACGAAATACGGTGGCCCGTCCGATGGGTCCCCGCTGTCAGGTGGAGGAATCATTATTTTGCGCGTAATAAGGAGGCACTTCCTTGCTGCAGCCGTGGACCCAGCTGTCAGCCTCTCCACATACAGTCCACGTCCGATGGAAGTCGTTCCTTGACCACGTTGACCACGCCGCTCCGAGAGCACCACGGCAGTGGGCGACGGCGAGGACTAGGAAGGGGACGACTCGGAGCCGGGGAAGACGCAGCAGTGGATGCCCACGCGAAGAGGAGTACGAGGGTTCACTGGTTCGGTTGCGGTGTGAGGCTGCTGTCGCCGCAGAATAACAGGGGGTGTGGGTGAGTAGAGGGATGGCCTGGCCAGTGGTGGGAGTAGTAGGGGGCGGTGAGGCCTCCGCGGCATCACAGCCGGCCACGGGTGGCAGGAGCACGCGGCACGACCGGCGCTGGTTTGGGCGGCTGGAGCAAGAAGACCAGAGGTTGAAGAAGCACTACGGCCGTTGGATGAACATCGTACGGTAACAGGAGCTAGAATCGTTCATATTGACTAAGTTGACAAAGCCGTCCGTCCCCGTCAACTTGGTAGGCCCACAAGTCAGCCTCCCACTATGCTGGGTTCCAGCTGGCAAGGGGAGTATTCATTTTTTTGTGCATAATAAGGAGGCACTTCCTTGCATGCGAAGATAGCTGGTGGGTCCGACATGTCAGCGGGGGGCACGTTATTTTCGCGAAATACAGAGGCCCTTCCAGTGGGTCCCAGATGTCAGGTGGAGGAATCATTATTTCGCTCGTAATAAGGAGGCATTTCCTTGTGTGCGGCTGTGGACCGAGCTGTCAGCCTCTCCACACACAGTCTACTTCCGATGGTGTCGTTCGTTGACCACGTTGACCACGCCGCGCCGAGTGCATCCAAGGTGGTGGACGACGGCGAGGCCCCGGACAGCAACGAGCCGGAGATGAGAAGACGCGGGAGTAGAGTCGCATACGGAGAGGTGTACGAGGGTTAACTGGTTCTAGTGCGGTGTGGTTCGGTAGTCGGTGGAGAAGAACGGGAGGTGTGGAGGGGTGGAGGGATGGCCTGGCCAACGGTGGAGTAGCGCTTCATAGCGAAGCGTGCTAAGCAGAGCTGCTAGCAGCAGGAGGCGGGAGGTGGTCCTGGCGGCACTGGAGGAAGAAGACGAGAGATTGAAGATGGATGCCGGTCGTTGGATGTAAATCCTACGGCTAACATGCCAGAATCATTTGTTGACTAAATTGACAACGACTTGCGTTGGCTTCGACCTATTGGCCCACATTTCAGCCTCCAAAAATGTGGCACGTATTCAACCCATTTTTTCAGAATTTACAGTCTTTTTTTGCGCGGTAGAATTTACAGTCAATTCGATCTTTTTTTTGAATTACCACCATTAGCTGGGCTGGGTGAACAAATAATGTAGTGTCCATGCGGGCCATTTATTTTATTTCCTAAAAAATTACAGGCCATTTGCACTTTCTCGAAATACACGATTTTGCTGGGCTGATTCTAATTATAATGTTGGGTTGGGCTAGCAATGTTATCAAAAAATAAAAAGGGGCTGAGCATTTTGTTATAAATATATTTAAATAATAAGTGATATTATTACATTCATCCTTAAATCTTACCAAGCTTCTGTACACAATCACTAGGATTTTCGTGCCAAAACAATCCAGGATTTTATTTGTTAAGAAATTATTTTTATAAGTTAATAAGATGTGGGATATTGTTTTCTTACATATGTAAGTATCTGTTAAATATATGATGACAATAAAAATAATATATAATAACATATAAAATAATTTAAATATATATAATATAGTTAGAAGGGAAACATAAGTTGGACCTGGCGTTCCTATTCTTATATAGAAAAATAGAACAGACCTCTGCGTTTTCTTCAAAAAAAATACATAAATTGGGCTGCCAAAAATAAAACCTCGGATGGGAGGTCCATAGGCCGGTCGATACATGACGGCCCTAAGAAAATACTAACAAGCCTATGGACCTCCCATCCGAGGTCGTGGGCTGCGCATGTTAAAAATGAAAGCCTAGACGGGGCAGCCCAAAACCACGTCCAACACTTGCCAAAACTTCGTCCCTCGTTTTCTCTGTGTTTCGCACACTCGACATTGTGTGGGCATTTTGACTGTGTATCATATGAAGATGTGCTATGCATGAATGTTGATCAGCATGATGTTAACTGGCTGGTAGTTCCATTTTCGACCATGAATAAAACATCCAACATGATGTTAACCTTGTTTGAAAAGGCCGTGTTAATATAAATGCTCTGCCTCTGAAAGTTGCAGTTTCTTATATGAAACTGAACTTGCAGTTTCTTATCTGAAACTGAAACTTGCAGTTTCTTCTCTGAGAATCACATTGTCTGCACTTTTATATTCCTATGAAACTACATTTTTTTAAGTGCTAAAAATAGATCTCTATAATTCATAAAATACTTCATATGCTCAATACTGCAAATCTGAAATTCAAAAGACATTCATATCTGAAACTACTCTCAAAATACACAACACAAAACACAATTCACAACCTGCAAATACTGACAACCCTAAGCTCCTCCTGACAATTCACAACCTGCCCGAATATTGGGCTGGGGTGGCAGCCCCCTCCTATTCCTCGGCGGCAGACAGTCGCCCCGTGAGACGATGTGAACGGCGAGGGAGACGATGGCGGGGAAGCGTCGTCGGGCCAACTGCTTTTCTCCTCTTGCAGTTGGGTTCGGTCGACGAAGACTCCACCGGCTCGCTCTGGCAGGACACCCTCACAAACGACACTTTGTAGATGCTCGATCCTTCAATCTCTGGTGGATGCTCCATCTGGGATCGATACTCCCACCACCGCTCCCTCACGATCGGATTCGGTGAATCTGTTTGCTCCATGGCCCAGAGGAGCAGCTCTATGTACTCCGGCGCGACTCCCTCCGGGAGTATCGGCCTTTTTGCTCTGTTGCATATATTTGGCCATGGATGTCGCCGTCGCCAATAGTTGGTCCTTGTTGTCAAACCAAGACTGCATCTCCAACATCCTAGCTAGCTTCACAGGGTCGCCGTCTGCGATCCTCACGTATCGGTTGTACTCCTCCAACGACCTACTTCTCCACAACACCTTCACTCGCCGGCGGTGGTTTTTGAATGGAAGAGGAGAGGAGCAGCGCTGGTTTTGGATTAGAATGGGAGAGGAGCGGCGCTGGTTTTGGACTGGAACAGGAGAGGAGGGGCGGTGGTTTTGAAATGGAAGAGGAGAGGAGCGGCGCTGCATTTAGATTGGAACAGGAGAGGAGTGGCGGTGGTTTAAGAGGAGAAGAGCGGAAGAGCGGCGCTGGTCTTGGAAGTATTTTTTTTGTTGTTTTGCGTATTTTGGGTCAAAGTTTGACAACGTACTGTATTTGACAAGCAAAATGTGAATGCATGTCACCAAAAATTGTATCGTTCGGTTCGTATCTGAATGTACTTTCAAATTATATTATTTTTGCAACGTATAACATATATTTTATGTGCGAAAATCATGGTCAATTATGACCCAGAATAAAAGGGAGACTAGTTAATGTGGGGTCGCTTTCTTAATTGAAGGGTAAATTGATTTTGACTTTGATCCAGTCACAGCGCGCCGGCCCTCTCGTCCAATCCTAAATCGCTGCCGCACGCTCCTCTCCCTCTTCTCCATTGCAAAACCACCTCCTCTCCTCTCCATCATCTCCATTCCAAAACCACCGTCTCGCCTCTCCCTCTTCTGATCTTCTCCATTGCAAAACCACCTCCTCTCCTCTCCATCATCTCCATTCCAAAACCACTGTCTCGCCTCTCCCTCTTCTGATCTTCTCCATTGCAAAACCACCTCCTCTCCTCTCCATCATCTCCATTCCAAAACCACCATCTCGCCTCTCCCTCTTCTCTATTGCAAGACCACCGTCTCTCCTCCCATCTTCCAAAGCTAGCACCGGACCACTCAAAAGGACATCTATGGAGAGGATGCAGCAGCGAATCAGGCAGATCGCCGGCGGCGACCACGCAAAATTAGCCAGGTTGAAGGAGATCCTTAGTTGGTTTGACAATGAGTGGGAGATTTCAAGGACGGTGCGGGCCATGTGGCAATGTATGCGAAAGAGCGAGACGGCGGCGATGTACATGTACTTCTCGGCGGCAGTCACGCCGCAGTCCTCCGAGTTCATCGAGTATCTCCTCTGGGCAATGGAGCAGACAGATTCGCCCGAGGCAATAGTCAGGCGGAGGTGGTGGGCGTACAGGTCGAAGGTCGAGCACCCAGAGGATAACGAATCGATCGAGTATGGTGTGCCGTTCGTGAGGGTGCAGAGCCAGCCAGAGCCACAGGAGTATTCGTTCTCCCACCGCAAGAGGAGGCCGGATGACGCGACGTGTTTCCCCGCAGTTCTCCATGGTTCCCTCAACGCTCGCCTCGTTTCAACGGCGGCGGTAGGGTTTAAGTTAAGCTTCGCACTAACCTAATCTTCCACCTGCTCATGCTTACAATCAGTGTGACAGCTAATGAAAATCATGCTTACAATCAGTCTCCGAGTACTACGCCAATCACCCTAAAATAGCTCCGGACCTTTGGGTCAAAGTTGTGACACAGTGTACAAATAAAGAAAAATAGATTGGTGCTTCTTTCAGAAAAGAGTACTCCCTAGAAAACTGCCAATATAAGCTACTAGTATTTGGTTAGATGATTTGCTGCCGAGAAAGATCCGTCCACAGAGAGCGCCACACATCCCAGTGGTGGTGGTGGATGCCAATGCGTGCATGCAGCATGGTTGGTGTCGGTAATTTTTACTTGGCACACCTCGCACTCTGCATATATGCCGGTTCCATACGTACATTTGTGCAGTTCCACCAAAATGCAGCTGAATAACCCTGTTTGCACAGATAATGAAAAAGCATGATTACATTATAGTGGCACTAGTTGATGAAACACAGAAAATAAATAGAAGAAAATATTGCGATAGTATCATAGTATGCCATGCTGCGAGGGCGAGATGGGCCCTGCGACGCCTCATACGGTACGCCTCATACTGGACATCGTCCCAAGTCTCCCAGATACACCTTCTGCCAGTGATGAACATCAGTGTATAGCGGTAGTACAAGGGGGCGCCTTGAGACATTCAAATCTCTATTTTTGTACATATCAACTAAAATTAAGCACCCCAGTTTGCAGAAATGCTTAAACATTAACAATCGGACTAGTTGATGAAACATACATTAACAAAGAGAAGCACTTTCTTTATCTACATTGGAAATGAAATGATAGAGATGACACTCGCTCTATTTTAACTGTATTATTACTTCATTTTATCAGTGACACTAGGTCGAGCAGGTGGCAAACGAGGTGTACCGTGTGTCGCAAGGATGGAGGCCGGGGGTGCTTAGAATGGGATGCTTAAGCTGGCTCTTTCAGTCACCAACATGGATGATTCAATTCATGGGACCTTTTGGTGCAGTTCACCTAAAATGAAGCAATGTCCCGTGAGCTAGCAGCTTCTTCTTCAATTTTTTTTAAGAAAAGGGCTCCAGCCCCGGTTCCATTTCCATCAGAAAACGAAACCCACAAAGCTTCTTCTTCATTAGTTGCAATAAAATTGAGCAACATCAAGGTTGGTTGTGAAGCTCCTGGAATGCTCAACTATAATTTGGATATCATTTGTGCAGTTCAACTAAGATCGAGCGTGAAATGTATATCTCTGTTTGCACAAAAAAGGTGGAAAGGAGGGTGACTAACAAGTGATGAAACATGCATCAAATGAAAAGAGCATGTTCCTTATCTGAATGGCAATCCTACAAGGACAGTAGCAATTTCTAAAGCACTGGCATTGCTAGATATTAGTGTGGGCATAAGGATTAACTATGACAACCATTAAATACGACATTACTTTGGGCACGGGAGAGTAGGCGGACCAGGACAGTTGCATTTCGAACGAAAAGAACCAACTTATCTTAATGGGAAATTTTAGCAGGACATGTAAAGAAGTGCCATTGATTCATATTACTGGAGGCATTACATTGAAAACAACATTAGTTTAACGTGTCCTTACTTTTAACAGTGCGACTGCTACATTTTACCAGTGGCATTACATAAGAGTGGCTCGGGGCAACAAACATCAGAACAGGATATCTGGGTTGGTCCCATTTTTGTTCGGTATAGCCACCTTATACTGTGTGAGGCTAGCAAATCTAGTGCTGGACTTACACTGTTGACTTGTCCCCCAGTCCCCACTTTCTTTCCTTTTTCAACCAATAGATCGGGTTTATATTGAGTTTGTACTGCGTTTCCCTTTATTTCCCTATTAGACCTAGAGACCAGTTGGATAGCCAGTCTCTGCTACTTTTCGCCCCCATTATTTCCTCTTTCGACCAAGTCCTAGATTCAGGTAACAAATCCTCCCCCACCCCCACCCCATTTCTTCCTTGTTTGAACCAAGTAGTACTAGATTCGAGTGCATGAACTAGTTTTACCTCTTAAACATAAAAAAATTAGGTGGTTTTCGAACAGCCGATCGATCCTATCTACGAGGGGGCCTGAGAAATAGTAAAAGATACAAATGCAGCGACGTCAGGGGCTCGGGAAGTAGAGCTAGGCCGGTTTCGAAGAAAGTTATACCTGATGGTCGCCGGGATGTCGCTAGGTGGGCGGCGGGAGGCCGGATCTGCCCACACTATGGCAGCGAGGAAGAAGGGGTCGGAGGCCCTCCCTCGCCAGTGGTGCTTGGGAGAGAACGGCAAGGCAGGCTGATCGGGACGCGCCCGGCAGTGGGTAAGAGCTGTCGCGAAGGACGACCGCGTGAACGTTGCACCTTCTCACCTTCCCCGGCGGAGAGGATCCGGCTGGATCTGTGACCAGCGGTGAGTAGAGAGAGAGAGAGAGAGTGGCCACCGCTGTCGTGTTTAGATCTGGAGAGGCCGAGATAGTGTGAAGAGAGCAACACTAGGAAGCAAGCGCGGAGGCTCCTGCCTATATAGTGGAGCAGTACTAGTTTTCTTTTGTCTACCGGAGCCGGCTTGACCTCGTCAATGACTGTCGAGAAGTCTTCATGCACGTGGCCCGGAGGCGCAGTTGTCGTCATTTTGATCTGAAGCGCCGGATTATAACATATAACACGAAAAAATGCCACATGACAAGAAATCATAACCTCACTGCCCAAAGGAGACAACATGAATCCCGACGGACAAACTAGACGAGGAACAAAGCTCAAATTAAAGATAAACTCATAGAAAAGGGGCCCGTCGATAGATGTCCTAATTAACATAGCCGACTTGACCTAGATGGCAGCCGAGTAGTCACTGTTCGTGCATGTGCCCCCACTAGCCCAAATCAGTTGTCGCTGCTTAACCCTCGCAGTGATCCGAAGCACATGACACCTAATTTTGCGAGAAGACAAGAAACCTTTTTTTAGATTTCTCACCACAACTACAGCCATGTAGAACACAGCCTGCACGATATGTACACGATAGCCAATCCAGGCGTGTCTGCTGGAGTCTGGTCACATGCATGGAGGAACTGATCTTCCGTGTCTTGCAGGGATCATCCAGGCACCAACGTAGTACAACACTTCTCTAGTACTATCGCTCGTCTCCCTCTTCTATTAAGTCACCCGACTTGCGAGGCCGGGGAGTGTGCCTATGGTCGGTTCTCAATTGCCGTCCCACATGTGTGTGCAAACTCAATATGATGCGTGTTCCATTTGGAGAGCAGCGTGCCAGACCGACCGACCGTCTGGGGTGCGACGCGAACGCGACGGGCGTGCTGTATACTCCGTACATGTGTACCGCCGTTTTCTAGACGCTTTGCTCCATGGCGCGGGCGCAATCGATGGATACAAAATTAGTATACTGTATACTATTTAAAAGTCGAGGGCGGGGCTTTTCCTGCGCGGTAGGCGGCGGGGCAGTTCCGCCTAGTCGGTTCGACAGAGACGCGAGAAGACGAGGGAGTAGGCTGCTGCAAACGTAGGGCTGTGTGATTTGACAGCGAGTTACTGCTGGACAGGTGGGGCCCCATGATTTGACTTGCCATTATCATTTTAACTGCGGCGCTACAACCGGCGTGAGTCTCCCGATTCCTGACCACCTCCATACAGGTGCCTCTCGCAATGCTCCACCATGTAGTAGAGGCTGGCTCTTGCATGAGAGCCCACTTCTCCACTTTTTCCTTGCCTCTCTTTCCTCCACATATGCAAAAATGCCATGTAAAGCACACTATTGTACTTACTTTTACTTGCTCCTATAGGTGCTTAAGCTTGCCACATAGGCATGAAGTCTGATGTGGCAAGTTAATCAAGAAGAGAGAGACTAGTTTGGTGACCCAAGGAAGAAACGGTGCTAAGCGCGTGTACCTAGGTGAAAAGACAATTTTGAGTCTATAGCTAATTAAATGAAGCAAACTTAGCAACACCATTTCATTGGAAGAGGTCACTCCTTGGCAAATGCAATAAATACTAGTACTCCCTGTGTCCCATAATACAAGAACGTTTTTGGCACTACACTAGTGTCCAAAACGTTCTTATATTATGGGACGGAGGGAGTACGAAGAAAGAGATAGAGAGGAGTAAAAATATACACTTATAGCCAACCTTATAGCCAACCTTGTTGTAGTATGAGTGACTAAGTGATGACTATGTATGACATGCCAACATCAGATAGCCTAACACACCGTGTTAAATCTCCAAGGGCGCGACCGCGCGAGCGACGCGGCGGCCGTGGTAGGCGCGACCATGATACGGGCTACTGGCAGCCCTTGGATCTGAGATCAAACGGTCGCATGCTAAGTTGCTGAAAATTTGCAGAATAACCCTCCAGGATAGGATATTCACCCATAGGTCTAGAATCACACCATGCAACCGTTCGATCTCAGATCCAAGGGCTCTCGGAAGCCCGTATCATGGAAGAATGGAAAGCCACTACCCTGCCGTTCGCACGCTGGCAGTTCGCTCCTACTCGTCCCGGCACGTCCTTCAATACTACGGCGGTTCGCTCCTAGTCGTCCCGTCCATTCACATTACGGTAGTTCCACTAATCCTAACCCTCCTCCCAAATCCATGGCGTCCCAAATCTCCACGATCGGCGGTGAGTACAAGGTTAGAACCATCACCGGCGATGAGTTCGACGTCATCTACACCCGTTCTTCCACGATGGTGAAAGGATGCCTTTCTCGCTTCAGACGCATGTTCGAAGACTCAGATGATGAGTGGGTCACTGGGCTAGATGTTGAGTACACCACAGTCCTGGGACGAGAGAAGGATCTAAAGAACGAAGAGAGGAAGAAGCCCGCCGTGATCCAGGTTTGCGTGCATGACTTATGCTTGGTCTACCACATATGCCATGCCGATGTTGAGTGCCAGGATTTTAAGGACTTCTTCGAGAACAACCTAGTCAAATTCGTTACTGTAGACTTTGGTAACGACAAAGAAGTCCTGCGTCGGATAGGCCTCGTTGTAGGCAACACCTTCGACCTCCAGAAGAATCGGCTGGTGTCCTCTCGTCAGCCTTCAATGCTGACCCTAGCAGGAGCCATGGTTCATCCTTCGTATGGTAAACTGGAGAAACCTCCATACACGTTTCATCATCATGCATGGCAGCGGATTGTATTAGATATAGACCACATCCACTATGCTGCAATGGATGGCTACCTTTGCTTCAATATCTACAAGGGTTGGATGAAGAGCAACAGCCAAGTGTGCGGTTCAAGCAAAGAAGTATCGGCCAAGAGGAAGAGGGACAAGGACGAAGTCGAGGACGTGGACGAGGACTCCGAGTAAGGTGGCAGTGTCGTTGCTCATGGTAGTTCTAATGCAGTGTCTACCGAAATAGTTGCAAAGTTTAATTTCAGGTGTGCTTAATTTAATTTGAGGGGTGTGTTGTGCTGAGCCCCCAGCAGAACTATGTTATGTTTCTTCTCGTTACTTTAACTCTTCAGTACGTACATACTAGTATTTCTTACATTTCATCTTTTAGTTGGTATAGTACTACCACTCGTTTCTTCACATTATATACGTACAATATATATGGCCAACATCATATAGCCAGCAGTATAGTTGTCAAAGAATTTCAGGGTGCTTAGTTTTGTCAAAGAATTCCAGGATGCTTAGAGGGTGCTTGGATCCAAGGGACTTATTTTAGTCTGACTAAAAATAGTCTCTTTAAGAGGCTAAAGTTCCAAGCACCCCTGACTAAAGTGGGGCTAAAACTAGTCTTGAGACTAAAAAATTTTAGTCAGGGGTACCCCTACTAAAATGTGGATTAGTCCTCTCTCTACGCATTTAACTCCTCTCCTTTAACACAAGCGAGTTCTGGATTGGAGGGTTTGGAGGATAATAAATGCTCATTAACTTGATTTTAGCCTTTTTAGTATTTGGATCCAAGCATGGGTGAGGCTAGCATGTTTTAGTCCCACTACTTTTAGTCATGGGACTAAAACGTATCCAATCACCCTCTTAGTTTTATTTGAGGGGTGGGTTGTGCTGGACACCATTATTGTGACTAGCCTTTTTAATAGTACTATATGCATAATTTGGCGACGAGCGCTCTCTATATGTACCACCTTTTTTTTAATTTCAAGTTTTGCTTCATCGCGCAATCCATCGATACTACTGCTGTACAAAAGTATACATTTTTTAAAAGGCTAGAGGGCGGGGCAGTCTAGCTTGGTCGGTTTCACGAGAGGCGAGGGCCTTTGTGATTTGACGGCTCATTACTGCTGGGAGGCAGGGCCTTGTGATTTGACTGCTCGTATAAATGCGCCGACGACCTGATCGAGGAGGAGCAAAGAACCATGCGGTATACTCAAGTTTTCCACTGGAGTAGTACTGCGACGGAGGAGGACGAAACACGGTAGGCCAGTGCCATATGGCGATAAAAATGATCTAATTTGCTAGTCATCTCATTGTTAGCATTGTTCTATTCATTCCCTCAAAAAACCATTGTTCTATTCATGCCTCGCAGAGAACGTGACACGTGCGGCGAAACACCCGAAGCAAAAGATGAAACACAGGAGCAAAAGAAGAAGGAAGATTATCACCCCAAATGATCTAATTCGCCGCGGAGTCGTAACTGCTTCTTCATCGCCTCCACGACCTCCATCTCCTTGCACGTCTCCTCCGCCATCTTCTTCATTCTGTCCATGACGCGGGATTTCTCGACGCGAGCCTTCATCATCTGTTCCACGGCCGCATTACGTACCTTGACAGCAGCCGGTGCTCGATGCGGAGCTTCACCAACTCCTCCTTCTGTTCCATGACGAGGGCCTGCAGCATCTTCATCGAGGAACTACTATTCTCATGCAGCTTTTTCCAGCCGGCGTTCTTCTCCTTCAACAGGTCGATCTCGTGGTAGAGCTTCGCCTTGTCCTCCTGAAGTCGCAGGATTTCGCCGGTGGCCTTCTTCTCCGAGGCAATGCTCTTCTTCAGCAGCATCACCAAGCCGGCGGTCAACTCCCCCTGCTGATTGAGCTCAGCGGGCATGTCATCGAGGCTCTCCTTCAGCAACTCCATCAAGCCTTGGATGAACTCCTTCTGCTTATTGAGCTGATCGGGCATGCCCTCGAGGGAAAACGACTCCAGCTCCGCCGGCTCGGCATGTTCACCTCCGCGGCTAGGGCGCTCCTGGAAGCCATCGCCTGCCCGTGAGAGATCTTTCGAGCTCTCTGCGTGGCGGCGAGCCCTCTTTTTTTTCCGCAGCCTTGGTTGCCGCTCCCTTGTTACGAGTAGTTCTCGACCTAGAGCTCTGCTCACCGGCCATGGGAACGACGGACGAAGAAGAAGCACTTATGAGGAGGAAAGGTAGAGTAATTTTCGGTTAGGTAGTTCCCCTTTTTATAACCTAAGTACTAGCACTAGTACTAATACCTGCATAGTGGGAACACATTCAGGTTTGGTACGTACTAGTAGGTGTGAGTAGGCTTTCGAATGTGATGGAAACAAGGTAAAGATTAATTGATTGTTTAGGTTTCAAGGCGCGAAACGGCTCCCAATGAGTTCAGCGGAACATAAATTTCAAGTACTACACTGCTCAAATGTGTAAATATTATGTTACTGTCAAAAATTGGCACAAAATAAGAAGGAGACCAATGGAAGTACTACTAGCACCCACGATTTAACTACTCGCATGCGCGCAGTGGAGTAATAATATCTTTCTTCCGCCCTCACGTCCACTCAATTTGCATGCGCTGTATTAATTGACCATCAATGAAGTGAACGAATTTACACGCGTCAAATTATCACCTGGGGTGGATCTTGGTACACAATTGCGTTCGCCCATGTACCCGCGTGTGCGTGCGAGGGAATGAGTGCGTGCGTGGCGTGTGTGCACATCTTCGCTTCGTGCATGTACCGCCAGTATGGCTCAGGGAGGACGAGTACATTCTTCTGGAACCAGCAGCACGTCACTGTGATCAATCCACGCAAGGAGGTTGCGACAACGCCTCCACATGTGCCACGTGGCTTCATGAACTGTAAGAGAGACACTGTGTAGCGTGCCATTGGTATTCTAATTTACGTGTTTTTCACATACTCGAAGTACTAGTAAGGTACACGTGCATTGCACGCATCAGATTTTGCAACCAAATTATGAACAAATACCACACTATAGCATGTAAGCTCTGAGTCATATATGCCAGATGTAGCCCTTCGTTTAATTCTTATAGTTCATCTCATTCAAAATCAATTAGTTTTTATAAAAAAGCTAAGAACGCAGGAATAGGAAAAACATGGGATTATAGTGGAATGTCATCTTGAATCCTACAGGATTGTACGAGTGTTTGATTATGCATAGAAAAAACGCAGAATTCTTTCAAAGAGGTTTGAGTGGATGGGATGTTTCCTATGAAATCTAGTGCAAATGAATCATATGGAAAAATTCCTATGGTTTACAATCCTACGAATCAAACAACCAAGATAGGAAAAATTCCTAATGATTAGAATCCTCCAAAATTCCTTTGAGAATCCTTTGAATCAAAGAAGCCCTTAATCTATTTTATGATTCATGGAATTGTGCGTTGTAAATCATAAAGTAAAAACAAATAATGGCAATTCAACTAGAAAAAAAGTTTGGGCAGTTATGATATGGAAGATTCTAGAACAAAAGAGAACCACTGCTGTTTTGAGGTTTGTGCATTATGCTTAAGTTCAACCATGGAGTCTGCTAGATTGTACATGTGGCAAAATCCGGTGGGGGGCTAGAAGATAGTGCGAGGGGCCGAGTGGAGGGAGACTATGAAGGAATGCACAAGTGCGAGATCGATATTTAGAGAGAGGGGGCGAACACGTGCGCTGTTGCACGCAGTGGCGGAGCCATGAAAAATAAATGAGCTAGGGGGCCAAGCATTGCTAATCCTTTACGAGGAGGGTCAATTCATGAACTTAAACCATTTCTAGCAGCAATTGTCTAATGATCACATTCATATTATCCTCGATATATAGTGATGTTAGGGGGGGAGGGGGCAGGGCCCTTACTACCCCTTGTCTTCGCCATTGTGCACGCGTCTGAGAGATGAAGCGGAAGGCATGGATGATGAGAGGGGGACGTTGGATATATAATTAATGTGGGTGTATTAGCTATATAGGTTAATCCTATATAGAGAGGTATAGATTGATCGATGTGGACGTGGGAAAGAGGGTGAGACCTCACTGGATATATCGATTGATCGGCTTGTGTGGAAAACTATGAAAGACCTAGCTATATACACACATACATAGAGGAACATCGATCATTGCGCATGCACGCGTGAGAGATAAAGAATGCCCGATATGATGGAGAGGGGGATGAGTGTGGGTGTGTGCCTTCATGGGAGACCGACCTGAAGAAAAAGATTGCATGCGCGCGCTGGATAATGCCGACTGGTAGTGTGTGTGCATGCATGCACGAGAGAAAGTTAGTGGTACAATTATAAAGAGAAGACTACTGTGTGGGTGTAAACGAATAGGTGAGGTCATAATCAATGTAAAGTTCAATTCAAATATTTGAATAAGAGATCCTGATGTTTGAAACCCATGCATGCATGAATATAAAGGAGATCTGCGTGGTGTGGTTTGAAAACGAGCATGTTGTAATGTATACACATTGAACAAGGTCAGACTGATTTGAATTTGAGATACCGATGGCAGACATCATTTGGCCACGTCGCATCCGTGCATGGACACACTATTCTAATTGGAGATGATGGCCGGCTTTCGCATCACATATCTATATCGATACCCCTATATATATATATATATATTTTATTTTATTTTATTTTTATTGTGTGCGGGTAACTTTAACTTTGAAAGATGGTCGTTAGATGAGGCGAATCCAATGGTCCAAAGATGGCAAATTTGAGCACTACTGGCCGTAGGATATCATCTAGATTCCACCAGATTTCGCCACATGTATAATCTAGAAGACTCCATGGTTGAACTTAAGCATAATGCACAAACATCAAAACACAAGCACTTCTTATTCGTTCTAGAATCTTCCGGATCATAATTGCCCAAATGTTTTTCTACATGATTTGCCATTATTTGTTTTTACTTTATGTCTTACGACGCACAATTCCATGAATCTTAAAATAGATTAGCTTTCTTATAAAAACTAGATGATTTTGAATGAAATGAACTATAAGAATTAAACGAACATCTACATCATGAATATATGACTCAAAGCTTGCATGCTATAATGTGGTATTTATTCATAATTTGGTTGCCAAATCTCATGCGTGCAATGCACGTGTACCTTACTCTAGTCTAAATGGTGTTTGTGTGTGTGTTGTGCGTGTTGAGGTGCAAATTGTCTTTTTTTTGGGTACATGTTAAGCTTGTTCTTCCGAAATTTCAAGCCGCGCCTTGTTATGCCGAAAATTCAAGCTAGCGTCTCTGTCTATCGTGCTGCGAAACTCCCGCCTCTTCAACCTGCGCCTTGTTAGCCCAAAATATTTAAGATATATCTTTGTCTCGTTGTGCTCCGACAACTCCCTCCATCTCAACCCGCGCCTTGCTATTTCGAAATTACAACGCGCGTGAAAACTCCCACCTCCTGTGAAATCCCGACACGCGAAATGCTCGTGGTACCCCTGAACCGAAAGAACCGCCTCAAATCGGTGCGGGTACTTTCGTAACTTACCCCACATTTCGGACAAGCACGTCTCTAAGCCATGGTTCCCCACTGCCATCCCATCCGCCCACCCATTCGAACACCGAGGCCGCGAAAACCCGCGACGAAACCCCACACCCGGCTCCGTCCGCCACCCAGCCGGAGCCTCTTCCCCGACGACGTCGTCCACAGCAACACCACCGTACTGGATGAGGATCCGTCGTCGATCTCATTGTCCCGCCGGTTCAGCCACCCCGTCCTCCACCTCCAAGGAGCTGCCCCGACGTTCCCCTCGTCTTTCGTGCCACCTCCATTCCCACACCGCCGTCTTCACCTGCACCACCAGAAGAGCATCATCATCACTGTTTCCTCGGATGAAGCTACGGCCTAATCGGCGCCACCCAAGAGGTTGTACACTAATCGCCGCATTTTCTTCTTGATTCGATCTCACGGTGCTGCCGGCGCTCGGTCCCGAGCCGACACGGCGCGGCTCCATCCACGGCGGCGTCGCCGGCCACTTCCTCCACGGCGTCGCTCCCTCGGCGGCGACGTCCACATCAGTAGGAGTTGCTGCTGCTTTAGCTCTTGCTCGCGCTGCTGCTCTGCTCTTGCTCTCGGTCCCCTGCCTGGTCTGCTCTTGCTATTGCTCTTGCTCGCGCTGCTGCTCTCGCTCTTGCTCTTGCTTGCGATGCTGCTCCGATTTAGCTACACTTCAGTTGACTGAATCGACTTTTGGGTTAGTCGAT
>NC_057799.1:471823922-471844152 GCF_018294505.1 Triticum aestivum | reverse complement strand
GCCGGAGAGGTACCCCACTATCTATCTTAGGGTTCAGGATGGGGGCGGTGGTTGCCGGTGGTGGCGGGGCGTTGGCGAGGCGGTGGCGTGGGGATCGCCGGAGAAAAAGCTCGGCACGGGGGGCCTAGAGGGATGGCCGGGGCGGCGGCGGACCGGCGGTGGGGAGTGTTTTCGGGGCGGGCGGGGCGGCGCACAGCCGGCAGCGGGCGGCGGGGGGCTGCTGTTTGGCCGGTGGTGGCTGGCGGCTCAGGGGGGTGGAGGTTGAAGATGAACCGCAGGCCCTTGATTTCGTATCCAACGGCTGCAAAATCGACTGACCAGAGATGAAAAAGTCAGTCTACTGACGTGTAGCCTCACCTTGCTAGTGCGTTCAGTTTTGACAGCAAAATTCAGTTTCGACAGCAAAATTCAGTTTCGACAGTTAAGTTCAGTTTCGACAGTTAAGTTCAGTTTTGACAGTTAAGTTCAGTTTCGACAGTTAAATTAAGTTTCGACAGTTAAGTTCAGAGATGAGCGGCTGATGTATTTTACATCTAGCACTTTGTGGCTATTTTACGTCATGTATTGGAGATGCTATTAGAATTCCACTCAGGTTAATGTTGTTCATTGTCTCTCTTGTCCTGCTTCAGCCTCGGCGTCGTACACTCACCGGAGCTGCTCCAACGACGAAACCTTCCATCACAGCGGAGCAGTACCTCGGGCTCCATCTCCAGATGCCTAAGATCTTCTTCCCTCCTCCGACGGCCAAGTCAGTCGGAGCATCGTCACCGGCCAACCCAATCATGCTGAGGTCGACATGGCTTCGCCAAAGAGGTTGTACACTTGTTGCATCTCTTTTTTACTCTACATGTTATATATATTGTCCACTGAGCACTCGTAGTAACGGGAAATACGATTATTTTATCCTACTATATGACAAGCAGTGAGGTACCAGGCAACTTAGCTATCCGTGATGGACTCTCTTGAACGCCATCATTATTTATCTCTGCGCGTTTGAGCTGTGCATTTGTCGATGGGCCTGGGAGTTGAGCTAGTATGGCAGTGGCCTGGGTCCAAAGTAATAGAAGTAGCACAAAAACATTTTTTTAGTGTAGGATTTTCCTTGCTCAAGCCTACCTACTAGAATCGCCAGTGCTTGAAAGGAAAAGTGAATGAAAAACATCAGAATTGGAAAGTTTCCTATGGTACTACTTTTCATGAATTTGGTGCGAAGGAATGTAGCAAAGGAAAACTGTAGGATTTGTTCCTTTAGTGTCTCCTTGAAAGAAAAACCGTAGGAATTCTAATTTCCACTTCTCCTCCTTTTCGTATTCCTATTCATCAAGCACAAGACTAAGAGATAGTAGCATAATTGAATTATAACCGTACATTTTCTTGTGGTTTGACTTAATCTCACCATGCTTTTTTGCATCCTATGATCTTCCAATTGTTGTGAATCAAACACCCAGATTGGCAGAAATCCTGTGTTTTTAAATTCTTTGTTTTGCACGTGCATTCCTATCCTATTCCTATCTATTTCCTATCCCTGCATTGTTAGAATCCTCAAATTCAAACAAGCCCTTACTCAATTACTTCTGTTACAGATATGTGTCAAAGAAAACCTTGTGTGGTTTGTCCTGCTCCTGCGGCGCTGTGTTCCACCCTAGCTCAGCTGCTCCAACGATGGAAGGGTTCACCACAGCAGGGATCCGCTCTCCAGACTGTCTTTCGCCGCCTCAGATCTTCTTCCCCGCCGCCGGCAGCCATGGCAACTGCATTACCATCATCAACTGAGCAGATGACCTTGAGGACTACACGGGTCCGCAAGAGAGGTCGCACTCTTCCGTGTCTGCTTATGTTATGCGTCGCTTAATATGATGACATGCTACATTATCATCGTGTTGACCTATTAGACTCCGAGTCAGGTCCAAACTAACGCTGAAACTTGAGTTTTTAAATGGTTGTGGGGTACATATTGGGGCAGCAATCAGTACTATGTATCTACTATCTGGTTAATCTCCGGTGTCTACTATGAGTTTCATGTTGGGTGCAAACAAACATTAAAGGAGCCATTATCTGTATTTTTTAACTAAAGGTATTATCTGCCTGCTACCATTGGTTTTGGGTCTATCCACAGTTTGCTACCATCACTCTGGATTTGTGCATGCACTCCTTACATAATCTCACTATGTTTTATTCCTATGCATGCCAGTTATTGTACACAATGGAACTGATCATGTAGAGCAAAAGAGATGAGCCTTGCGTGGCAATAAAATTTCATGCAGACGTCGTTCCATGGTGGGCGCAAAGGCAGCCCCCCCTCCACCCATTTCGGATCGTAATCAAGAGGAAGATAACTGTTCTGAGGGGGATTCAGAAGGAGAAGACCACTCCTATTTACCCCATGAGGTCTTCACTCTAACTTGGCATGCTGATGTTGGTAATATCATGCATATGGTGCCTTGCATTGCTTACTGTATACATTAAAGATGTCATCTGCTTAGTTTAGACATGCTTTGTGTCAATGCCATCTGTTTAGTTTCTTTATCGTATATGTGAATCATGCAATGCCATCTTGTCTAGCCAGGCATCATATATGTGAATTTTGCAATGCCACCCTGGTTAGCCAGTCATCTTATATGTGAATTATATCATGCCATCATTTTTTTATTACGTGTTAAATTTGTCAACAATTTTAGTACATTCAATTACTCTTCCTGTGCATCAGCCATTCGGCACGGTCATGGAAAAATCTGGAGTGGAAACAAGGTCTTCAGAGCAGACAATGCTATCTGACGAAGCGCATGTCTTGCTGGTTACCGATAGCTCCTCAGAGGAGGATTCACAGACAGATGACCAGTCATATTCCCCCCCCCCCCCGAGGTGCATGCCCTAACTTGGCAGGGTTATGTTGCTCATATCGTGCGTATGGTATCTTGCATTGCTATGTCATTTGCTTAGTTTAGACATGCTTTGTGTGAATGCCACCTGTTTAGTGTCTAATTACCATATATGTGAATTATGCAATTCCATCTTGTTGCAAGACATTATATATGTGAATTATGCAATGTTATCTTGTTGCAAGGCATTATGTATGTGAATTATGCAATGCCATGCTGTTTAGGCAAGCGTCATATATGTGAATTATATCATGCCGTCCTTTTTTTGTATTTCTCATTGCTTTTGTCGACAATGTTTGTATATTCAACTGCTCTTCCTGTGCATCAGCCATTTGAATTGGTGATGGAGAAATCTGGAGTGAAAACAAGGTCTTCAGAGCAGACAATGCTACCTGCTGAAGCAGATATCTTGTTGGTTATAGATAGCTCTTCAGAGGAGGATTCAGAGGCAGATGACCATTCCTATTATCCCCCTGAGGTGTATGCTCAAACTTGGCAGGGTTATATTACTCATATAATGCATATGTTGTATTGCAATGCTTAGTTTTTACATCATATACACAATATCGAATGCCATCTCCTTAGTTGACACATCATATATGCGATTGCCCTCTGCTCACTTCCTTAGTATATAAATCATATATTTGAATTATGTCATGCCATGATGTTTACATAGACAGCATGCATCTGAATTATGGCATGCCAACCCATTTTCTAAAGACATAATATAGTTATATCATCTCATCCTGTTTACATAGTCATCATATTTTAAATTATGTCATTCTATCCGTGAATTATATCATGCCATCATGTTTCCATCGACGGCATGTTTGTTATTTATGGCATGCCAACCACTTTAATAGACACATCGTATAGTTATATCATGTCATCCTGTTTACATAGTCATCATATTTTGAAGTATGTCATTCTATCATGTTTAGTTAGCCATCATACATGTGAAATTGTGTCATGCTATCCTGTTTAATTAGCCATCATATATGTGAAATTATGTCCTGCTATTCTGTTTGCTTAGAAAACATAAATGTGAATTATTTCATGCCCTGTTTTCTTCCCTACTATCCATTGTACCTGTCTATCTTACAATGTCTGTACATTCAATTACTTTTCTTGTTTATCAGCCATTTCAATTGGAGGGAGTGATGGCAGTAGCTGTGGGAGTAAAAACATGGTCTTCAGAAAAGATCGTGCTACCTGTCGATGCAGATAGAACCACGGTTGTACTTGCCCAAGAACCAGCCCCACCACACATAACCCACACTCATGCAGATTGTACCCCTACCCAGTTGGACAGAGAACCAGCTACACCCCTTCTAACCCCAACCCCAGCAGATAGACACCCAGTTCCCGTTGACACAGCACCGTCTCCACCACAGAGCACCCAAACACGAGCAGTTAGTAAGGCAACTGCAGTGCCCAAATCACGAGGACCACCACTCCGAACCCGAAGTCAACGCTTAAAGCAGAAGAAGAATTGTTCTCAGGTCAGGTTCCGTAGCTATGGTTCATACTACTTTGCTCTTGCATCACTGTATTTACTGATACCAACTAATTTCAAATTTGAAGGATGCAACTGAAACTCCAATGGCGCAACAGGTATGTTTTAAACCTGTTTCTTCAACGTGTTTGGCTGTTTGCTGTTGTAACTTGCTCTATGTTGATTTCAGTTTCAATTGAATAAACAGTTATGTTCTCATGCCATGCACATTACAAGTGTTGTTATTGTTGTGTAGTTTCCCACACTTATATTCTGTCTATGCTGCTTTGTCTTAAATAGATATGATTCGAACTGTATCTATCTTGATTTGGCAACATAAACTAGAATGATATAGACCATACAGTGACCATACTACATAGATATATGTTTGTTTCATGTTGTTATCCTGTCCACCTTTCTACTGAACTGGTTTACCAAAATGAGTTTCATATACTACATTGTAAACCTGAGATGTGTTTGTTTGTTTCTCTTTTAGAACACGGATAAAATATTGGAGAAGAGTACCCTGTTATGCAATGGTAAAGGAAGTAATGCAGATAAGGTTCAAGATAGTGAGACATCCCTGTTGGTCTCCATGAAAGCTGATAAAAACTATATTGAAGACACTGAGACAACCCCAAAGTCCTGTCTTGATGTAGTGTTCGAGTTACTGGCTACCACTGCTGGCACCAACTCTTCGAACTCGTTGCATGAATCAGTTCGGCTTCTTGAGTATCAACTTCAAGTTGAAAGACATCGATCAGATGTTATGCGACAGCAAGCCAAAGGACTGAGGAAGTCCCTGCAGAATTCAGATGCATACTTTCTGGTGCAACAGCAAGCGCTGGAGGACTTAAGCGCCAAACAAGAGAAAGTTAATAAGCTTACTAAGCATCTTGCCAGCATTATGGGTACCCAGGATATTGTTTCTTGAGCTCTTCTGAAGTGGTTTCAGTTCTGGACTTGTTTTGCTGCGGCGTTTATATGCTGCTGTGTTCCCTATATTTGCACTGGTGGCGAACTTTGATGCCCAGTGGATATAATATGTGTAATAGCCATGATCGCCTAGTGTAAGTTGCTTGCTTATTTATTTCCTTGTTGTCTTGTTTATTTGTTCGCTTGTAGTCAGTGCAGTTCTTTTTCTGCGGTTTGCTAGTGGCTACAATAACCTATTTTTTAAAACTAGGCCACAATAACCATGGGCTAATATTTACTGTAGTGACACTGGGCCTCCTACAGGCCATAGAAACAGTGGGCCTTCTATGGGCCGTATAAACAGTGGGCCTTCTACCGGCCGTAGAAACAGTGGGCCTTCTACGGGCCATAGAAACAATGGGCCTTCTACGGGCCGTAGAAACAATGGGCCTTCTATGGGCCGTAGTAACAATGGGCCTTCTACGGGCCGTATCATCAACGGGCCTTATACGGGCCGTATGATCGATTGGCCAAACATGGGCCAAACAGACCGCATTATGGCCGTAAACGGGCTAGAGTTGGAATCGTCCGTTCATGGGCCGACCATAACGGGCCATCGTTAATAGGCCGTATTTGATGACACTATGAAAACGGCCCAACGTATTAACGGACCACAAACGGGCCGACTGTAACGACGGGCTGAATTTGGCCCACAAGCAGAAAATGACAGTAACGGGCCGTAAGTAAACGAATGCTGGAAAATAGCCCAAGAATAAATGGGCTCTGAGAAGGCCGAAAGATAACATGGGCTGGAAACGGCCCAACGGAATAACGGGTCGTTAATGGGTATAAAGTGATACACTGTTCATTACGGGCCAGTTTCACCACGGGCCGTTAATGGGTGTAAAGTAATACACTGTTCATTATGGCTCAGTTTCAGCACGGGCCGTTAACAGGCCAAGAGTTACATAGGGCCTCATATGGGCCGAAAGACGTCATGGGCCATACATGGGCCAGAAGTGAAAACGGGCTGGAATCATATTGGATGGCCCAGATGACGCTACTGGGCCTAATTCGAATAGGGCGTAACGGGCCTTGGGTTAGCGGGCTGTAAATAGGCTATATGCGAACATGCCGTTAACAGGCTTTCCATGGGCCGGCCTGCCAGCTTTTGACCAAATCAAACGGGCCGTCCTTTTCATAGGAACGGGCCACTGTTGGGCTGTGCCACGTGTCGACGTATCATAGGCGCCTTATGTCCAATGAGTGGATGACATATGTCCCAGCGATGAGCCGACACGTGTTTCCTCTAGCCAATGATGATTTTACACGTGGAAAATCCCCATTGGTCGGGGCTATTAACGGGTTATCAGATCCAAAACCCGACCCGATACCTTAATGGCATTCCGTTACGGTGGATGCCACGTGTCGGTCACCCTTGACGAAAGCACTTCTGTGACGCGCGATTTATCGTCATGGAAGTGGACACTTCCGTGATGATAATTTTGGTAATGTCATGGAACACTTCTACGACACCACAGGTATGACTATCTTGATTCTGTCATAAATTTGTCATGGATGTACATGCATGACAAAAAACGCGACCTACTGTGACAAACACGTATCATCACGGAAGTGTATTTTTTTGTAGTGTACCACAAGGTATGGGCTATATGAGTACACGGTCATGTCTTTTGATTTTACTAACGCCCCCTGCCTACTTTATGAGCATGATAAACAAGGTGTTCATGGAGTTTTTGGATAAGTTTGTTGTGGTATTCATTGATGATATATTGGTGTACTCGAAGAATGAAGAAGAACACAAGGAACATTTGCGCTTGGTTCTCGAGAAGCTCATGGAACATCAGTTATATGCCAAGTTCAGCAAGTGTGAGTTTTGGTTGAAGGAAGTCGGATTTCTAGGACATTTTATATCGGGAGAAGGTATAACAGTAGACCCTTCAAAGGTTCAGTATGTCACAGAATGGTTGGCACCCACCTCAGTTGGAGAGATACGCAGTTTCCTTGGACTCGTAGGATATTATCGGAGATTCATTGAGAATTTTTCCAAGATTGCGAATCCCATGACGGAGTTATTGAAGAAGGACACCAAGTTCAGATGGACCGAGGAGTGTGAGGCCAGTTTTCAGGAGTTGAAGAAATGTTTGGTTACAACCCCAGTGCTAATTCTCCCGAATATACGCAAGGATTTCCAAGTATATTGCGACACTTCTCGTCAGGGACTTGGAGGCGTTCTTATGCAAGAAGGAAGAGTTGTTTCATATGCCTCACGACAGCTTCGACCTCATGAGTTGAATTATGCCACGCATGATTTGGAGTTAGCAGCTGTAGTGCATGCGCTCAAGACTTGGAGACATTTTCTTGTTGGAAATCGTTGTGATGTTTAAACGGATCATAAGAGTTTGAAGTACATCTTCACACAGAAGGAGTTGAACCTCAGGCAGAGGAGATTCTTGGAGCTCATAAAGGATTTTGACATGAAGCTACATTATCATCCAAGAAAGGCCAATATTGTAGCAGACGCGTTGAGCCGCAAGAGTTATGTTAACACCCTCATAACTGGAGGATTACCTCAGGAGTTAGCCGATGATCTCAGGGAACTTCGAATGGAGATAGTTCCGAGAGGTTTTGTTGCAGCGTTGGAAGTACTGTCCACGTTGTTGGGAAAGATTCGAGAAGCTCAGAAGACTGATAAGGAGATTGCGGAGATAAAGGAAAAGATGAGTAAATGAAAGGCCAAAGGTTTTCGTGAGGATGAACACAAAACTTTATGGTTTGAGGATCGTATGTGTGTGCCAAATGATTCAGGGATCAGGAAGTTAATACTTCAGGAAGCTCATGACTCGCCATAGTCGATTCACCTAGGAAACACCAAGATGTACTTGGATTTGAAGGAACGTTTCCGGTGGACAGGTTTGAAGAATGATATTGCCGAGTATGTAGCAGTATGTGACGTATGTCAGAGAGTTAAGGCAGAGCATCAGAAGCCAGCAGGATTATTTCAGCCTTTAATTTGTCGATACCCGAATGGAAGTGGGATAAGCTTGGCATAGATTTCATCACTGGATTACCCAGTACACGATCAGGATATGACTCGATCTGGGTAGTAGTTGATCGCTTGACCAAAGTGGCTCACTTTATCCCCGTGAAAACCACTTATACGAGCGGGAAGTTGGCCAAGATATATATGACCAGGATTGTATGTCTGCATGGAGTTCCGAGGACCATCGTATCATATAGAGGAACACAGTTTACCTCGAAGTTTTGGAATTAGTTACACCAGACTTTGGGTACCAGGCTAGAGTTCAGTACAGCCTTTCATCTGCAGACAGATGGACATACCGAGAGAGTCAACCAGATTCTGGAGGACATGTTGAGAGCTTGTGCGCTAGATTATGGATCTAGTTGGGATGATCATTTGCCTTATGCAAAGTTCTCATATAACAATAACTATCAGGCTAGTTTAAAGATGGCCCCTTTTAAGGATGGCAATGGGTCGGGTTCGGCTTGGGTTGAA
Source organism: Triticum aestivum (assembly GCF_018294505.1). Classification (NCBI taxonomy): domain Eukaryota; kingdom Viridiplantae; phylum Streptophyta; class Magnoliopsida; order Poales; family Poaceae; genus Triticum; species Triticum aestivum. The sequence continues at coordinate 471,835,325 of NC_057799.1, read as the reverse complement.
CGATATCAAATCCATATCCAAATCCATGAAGACATTATGTGCCCATCCATGAAAAGATCCATGGGCGTAAAATGATGTCCATGTCCAAACCCGATGGATATCCATTGGATATGGATGTCCGTCAGGTTCTCTCAACACGTATACATAAGATGTAGCACAACATTCACATAAGCTCTCAAATTCTCGCAAAATGACATAGCACAAGTGCACAATGTTAAAATAAGCTCTTAGATTCTCACAAAATAACATGGGAGAGATAAGGCTGGAGGCGCCGGCGGCTGCATCTAGGGCTACTAGAGGAGTAAGTAGATATGATGCTTAATTTTAAGTCATTTACCGAGGAGATAAAAGAATGAGAAGAGGTGGAGTAAGTTACGTGGGGATTAGGGAGGGATTGCACAATTTCTTTTTCACTTTTTATAAGGAAAAATACACTAGAAGATGGGATTGTGGGGATCACCCAATTTTGCCACACATGTAATACTATCAGGTCGGGTTCGGGTATATCCATGAATACATAATTATATCCATGCCCCATCCATAAGTAATCGGGTCGGGTTCGGGCACTGCCCATGGGCGTAAAAATGTACCCAAACCCTAACCATTCAGGTCGGATATCCGCGGGTATCCATGTCCGTGGATAAAATTGCCATCCTTAGCCCCTTTCGAATCTTTGTATGGAAGGAGGTGCAGGACACCATTGATGTGGGATGAAGTTGGAGATCGACAATTGTTCGGACCAGATTTAATCAGAGAATCTGAGGAGAAGGTCAAGTTGATTCGTGATAGACTCAAGATAGCCCAATCTAGGCAGAAGAGTTATACCGATACTAAACGCAAGGAGGTAACCTATGAATTCGGAGACATAGCATATCTTCGTGTGTCACCACTTCGAGGAGTTAAACAATTTGGAGTCAAAGGAAAGTTAGCGCCACGATTTGTAGGGCCATACCGAGTTTTGGAACGTATGGGTGAAGTTGCCTACAAGTTGGAAATACCCGAGGGATTGTTGGGAGTTCATGATGTGTTTCATGTTGGGGAACGTAGTAATTTCAAAAAAAATCCTACGCACACGCAAGATCATGGTGATGCATAGCAACGAGAGGGGAGAGTGTTGTCCACGTACCCTCGTAGACCGTAAGCGGAAGCGTTATGACAACGCGGTTGATGTAGTCGTACGTCTTCACGATCGACCGATCCTAGTACCGAAAGTACGGCACCTCCGCGATCTGCACACGTTCAGCTCGGTGACGTCCCATGAACTCACGATCCAGTAGAGTGTCGAGGGAGAGCTTCGTCAGCACGACGGCGTGATGACGGTGATGATGAAGCTACTGGCGCAGGGCTTCGCCTAAGCACTACGACGATATGACCGAGGTGGATTATGGTGGAGGGGGGCACCGCACACGGCTGGAAACAATCAACTTGTGTGTTCTAGGGTGCCCCCTGCCCCCGTATATAAAGGAGCAAGGGGGAGGCCGGCTGGCCTTGGGGCGCGCCAAGGAGGGGGGGAGTCCTCCTCCTAGTAGGAGTAGGACTCCCCCTTTCCTAGTCCAACTAGGAGGAGGAAGGGGGAAGGAAGGAGAGGGAAAGGAGAAGGAAAGGGGGGTGCGCCCCCCTCCCTAGTCCAATTCGGACTCCCTATAGGGAGGGGGCGCAGCTGCCCCTTGTGGGCTGCCTCCCCTCTTCCCTATGCCCATGTAGGCCCAATAGTCCCCCTGGGGGTTCCGATAACCCCCCGGCACTCCGATAATTATCCAGTGACCCCCGGAACTCATCCGGTGTCAGAATATAGTCATCCAATATATCAATCTTTATGTCTCGACCATTTCGAGACTCCTCGTCATGTCCGTGATCACATCCGGGACTCTGAACTATCTTCGGTACATCAAAACACATAAACTCATAATACCAATCGTCACTGAACGTTAAGCGTGCGGACCCTACGGGTTCGAGAACTATGTGGACATGACCGAGACACGTCTCCGGTCAATAACTAATAGCGGAACCTGGATGTTCAAATTGGCTCCCACATATTCTACAAAGATCTTTATCGGTCAAACCGCATAACAACATACGTTGTTCCCTTTGTCATCGGTATGTTACTTGCCCGAGATTCGATCGTCGGTATCTCAATACCTAGTTCAATCTCGTTACCGGCAAGTCTCTTTGCTCGTTCCGTAATGCATCATCCCACAACTAACTCATTAGTCACATTGCTTGCAAGGCTTATAGTGATGTGCATTACCGAGAGGGCCCAGAGATACCTCTCCGACAATCAGAGTGACAAATCCTAATCTTGATCTCTGCCAACTCAACAAGTACCATCGGAGACACCTGTAGAGAACCTTTATAATCACCCAGTTACGTTGTGACATTTTGTAGCACACAAAGTGTTCCTCCGGTATTCGGGAGTTGCATAATCTCATAGTCATAGGAACATGTATAAGTCATGAAGAAAGCAATAGCAATATACTAAACGATCAAGTGCTAAGCTAACGGAATGGGTCAAGTCAATCACATCATTCTCTAATGATGTGATCCCATTAATCAAATGACAACTCATGTCTATGACTAGGAAACTTTAACCATCTTTGATTCAACGAGCTAGTCAAGTAGAGGCATACTAGTGACACTCTGTTGTCTATGTATTCACACATGTACTAAGTTTCCGGTTAATACAATTCTAGCATGAATAATAAACATTTATCATGATAGAAGAAAATATAAATAACAACTTTATTATTGCCTCTAGGGCATATTTCCTTCAGTCTCCCACTTGCACTAGAGTCAATAATCTAGATTACACAGTAATGATCCTAACATCCATGGAGTCTTGGTGCTGATCATGTTTTGTTCGTGAGAGAGGCTTAGTCAACGGGTCTGCAACATTCAGATTCGTATGTATCTTGTAATCTCTATGTCTCCCTCCTTGACTTGATCGCGGATGGAATTGAAGCGTCTCTTGATGTGCTTGGTTCTCTTGTGAAATATGGATTCCTTTGCCAAGGCAATTGCACCAGTATTGTCACAAAAGATTTTCATTAGACCCGATGCAGTAGGTATGACACCTAGATCGGATATGAACTCCTTCATCCAGACTCCTTCATTTGCTACTTCTGAAGCAGCTATGTACTCCGCTTCACACGTAGATCCCGCCACGACGCTTTGCTTAGAACTGCACCAACTGACAGCTCCACTGTTCAATATAAACATGTATCCGGTTTGTGACTTAGAGTCATTCGGATCAGTGCCAAAGCTTGCATCGACGTTACTATTTACGATGAGCTCTTTGTCACCTCATAAACGAGAAACATATCCTTAGTCCTTTTCAGGTATTTCAAGATGTTCTTGACCGCTCTCCAATGATCTACTCCTAGATTACTTTGGTACCTCCCTGCTAAACTGATAGCAAGGCACACATCAGGTTTGGTACACAGCATTGCATACATGATAGAGCCTATGGCTGAAGCATATAGGGAACACCTTTCATTTTCTCTCTATCTTCTACAGTGGTTGGGCATTGAGTCTGACTCAACTTCACACCTTGTAACACAGGCAAGAACCCTTTCTTTGCTTGATCCATTTTGAACTTTTCCAAAACTTTATCAAGGTATGTGTGTCGTGGATTTGTCACGGCAGATGTCCTAGTGTGAGGACTTAGTCGTGAGGCCAACGCATCTATGTGGTAGCTTGAGAGGGGTTGGACGGAATCGAGAGACGCAACACAAGACAAGGGTTTAGACAGCTTCGCGCCCCGGGAAACATCATCCGGTAACAACCCTACATGCTGTTTGAGGCTAGGTCTCATTATGATCGTAAGGGAGTCGCCGTAAACCGGCTCTCCCAGTTATGTCTAGCCCTAAGATTATTTCTTCTCCCCCCTCTTGGGGTGCCCTGCCCCTCCTTATATATGTTGAAGGGGTGGGTTACATGTAGAGTCCAACTCGGATTAAGACTTAAACTATTCTGACTTCTCTTCATGGGCTTCTTAACGTCTTGGGCTTCATAATGTCTCGGGCTTCATAACTCCAGGTGACTCTATCTGCCGAGTTATGACTGTCAACCAGTTATCACTGTCTGCCGGTTTATGATCTGACTTAACACCTGCCGGGTTATCATCTGACTAGATTAACACTTGCCGAGTTATCATCTGACTTAACACCTGCCAGGTTATCATCTGACTTAACACCTGATGAGGACATAGACCTGGGGTAGGGTAATAGGCCTGACCTATACGTCCTACCTAATGCCCTTGTCCTAGAAGCAAAGAGGTTCAAGAGTAAATAGAGGGGACCCAACAAAGGTGTCGAGTGCAATCCACTCGACCTACCATTCACTCAGAGACCCCTCCTTATTTAGGTCACTCGACCATTAAACCACTCGACGTGCAGAAGACCTAAAGACACTCCATGCAGCAACGGTCGGGCGTTTACTCATATATTTAATAATCATTTATAGCACTTTATTACGGACGTTACCTGTAACGCTCTCTCTTTATGTACATTGAACTCTGTGTAACGGAGGGGGCTGGGGTCTTGGCGCACTCTATATAACCCACCCCCCTCCTTTGAGACAAGGGTTCGCACCCCCTGTAACACACACGCATATAATCCAGTCGACCGCCTCCGGGCTCCGAGACATAGGGTTGTTACTTCCTCCGAGAAGGGCCTGAACTCGTAAAACTCGTGCGTACAACTTCTCCATAGCTAGGATCTTGCCTCTACATCCCTACCCCCCATTCTACTGTCAGACTTAGAACCACGACAGTTGGCGCCCACCGTGGGGTAGGTGTCTTAGCGACTTGTTGGAGAAGTTGCAATTTTTCCGATCCCCATCAGCATGGTTTCAGGCGGAGGATTGGCCGAGGCCGCGAGATCCGTCTCGGCGCGCTCGTGTTCGTCGCCGACGACTCCGCTTGGCTCCAAGAGGCTCCACTCGACGTCGAGGCGCTCCCCATCCGCGGGGCAACGCACTTTCGTGCGTGCATCCGTAACGTCCTCCTGCGGCAGCCGTCGACCCAGTATCGGTCGGCTCCTGTGGCGTCTTCACTCCCCGCTGCCCGCCGGCGCAAGCGTTCCGGTTGGTCGAGGCTCCAGTGGTGGGTGAGGCACGTGGTGGCTCGCCAGTCGGCCACCCCCCAAGTCGCGGCAATCGAGCCCGATGAAACTCTCTACGGCCTGTTCGACCTGTCGACTAGCTCCGTTGAGACTGCATCCGAGTGCGACAGCAGTGACCCTGCGGCGGAAGTCCTGATGGTCAACGGATCGTGCAGTCCTCCTGGCTTCCCCCGCGACAACGGTGGTGATGGCGGAGGCGATCTGTCGCGTGTCCACGAGGAGTATCGCCCCGAGCCCCTCTCTTCGCAGCAGAGGGAAGAGCTTCGCCGCCGTAACATCGATGCACTTCACACTCCAATCATTGGAGAAACCCCCGAGGCCCAGGCCTTGGAGGAGGCATGCTTGGCCAACTTGGCTGAATGCACTCGACTGGAGAACCTCCAGCACGCACTCGATGAGCGTGCTCGACAGTGGGTTCTTGAGTCCAGTCGATGATAGCTTTTTCCGCCTCCGACTCAGGTATATCGAACTCCGATCCAGAATCTCACAGCTACCGCCCGAATAGCAGAGTCGATTCAGCCTTCCCAGTCGGAAGCTGGTAGAGGTTTGATGCAGATCCGAGCTTTGCTCCGGGCGGCGGGGGAGCAGAACACAGCAGTGTCACAGTCTCGGAACAGGATTCATTGTAGATCTGTAATGGCAGACACAGTTCAGTCGGCTCACAGCCCTAGATCGCCTCCAAGGCGTGAGGGACGTCGAGATCGACAGGATCAGTACAGAAACCGTGAGCAGTATGATCGTCGTTGAGTGCCCCACCTCCCCCAAGGAGTGGGCCGTACGCGCCTCGGCAACACGATGACAGACGCCCTCACAGTGGAGGACGAAGGATTCCAGTCGACCCCCGGGAGCCGGGCTTTGACGCGAGATCCATTCTCGTTCAAGGTCTGGTTGACAGGAACAGGGTACACAGAGATGGCCACGATAGAGATCACCCGACCGGCAACAGAGTGCATGTTTCAGGTCCCGAGTGTTTCAGCAGAGCCATCAGAGCAACAGTGATTCCTCCCAACTTCAGGTTGGCGACTGGAGTCAGCAAATTCACTGGTGAATCCAAGCCTGACACTTGGCTTGAGGACTACCGAGTAGCTGTGCAAATTGGTTGTGGCAATGATGAAGTGGCCATGAAGCACCTTCCTCTGATGTTGGAGGGCTCGGCCAAAGCGTGGTTGAATCAGTTAGCACCTGGTAGTATTTATAGCTGGGAAGAGCTTGCCTAAGTGTTTGTCAGAACATTTGAAGGCACAAGCAAACGGCCAGCAGGGCTAACAGAGCTACAATCTTGTGTACAGAAGCCGAATGAAACTTTGAGGGATTATATCCATAGATGGATCACGTTGCACCACACGGTGGAGAATGTGTCTGATCACCAAGCAGTTTGTGCCTTCAAGGAAGGTGTCAAGTATCGAGAATTGAATCTGAAATTCGGTCGGACCGGAGATATGTCTCTGAGTCGAATGATGGAAATTGCCACCAAGTATGCCAATGGTGAAGAGGAGGATCGGCTCCGGAGTGGCAAGCACAAAACAGTCGCCCACGAAACCGGGGGAGGGAACTCCAGTCGGAAGCATAAGTGCAAAGCCGAGCCAGCTGCTCCCGGAGAAGCCTTGGCCGTGACTTAAGGAAAGTTCAAGGGGAAGCCCAAAGGGCCATGGAACCCCAAGAAAATAAAAGATCAAGATGGAAATGATGTGTTGGATTTACCATGCCACATTCACACCAAAAAAGATGAGGAGGGTAATCTCATTTATCCGAAACATACCACTCGACAGTGTCGGCTCCTAATCCAACATTTCCGAGAGAAACAACCCAAAGAGAAGGAGAAAGAATCGGACAAAGTTGAAGATAAAGAAGAGGATGATGATGGTTACCCCCATGTCAATTCCACTCTGATGATTTTTGCTGATGTTGAGAGCAAAAGTCGACTGAAAGTTATCAACAGAGAACTAAACATGGTCGCTCCGGCGACGCCCAGTTATTTGAAGTGGTCTCAGACTGCCATTACGTTCGACCAGTACGATCACCCAGCACACATAGCCACCCCTGGGAGGCAAGCGTTGGTCGTCGACCCAGTTGTCGAAGGCACTCGGTTGACTAAGGTTCTCATGGATGGTGGTAGTGGCTTGAACATATTGTATGCAGAGACCTTGAAGGGAATGGCATTCCGATGTCCAGACTCAGTGAAAGCAATATGAGTTTCCATGGAGTTATTCTTGGCAAGAAGGCTGAGTCACTCAGCCAGATCGCCCTTGATGTGGTTTTCGGTGATTCCAAGAATTACCGCAAAGAAAAGTTGGCGTTTGAAGTCATGGATTTCCAGAGTGCTTATCATGCTATACTGGGCAGGCCAGCTTATGCACGTTTTATGGCTCGACCATGTTACGTGTACCTCAAATTGAAGATGCCTGGTCCTAGAGGAGTGATCACTATCTCTGGCAATCGAAAGAAGGCAGAAGAGTGCTTCCAGAAGGGCTCAAAGATCACCGATGCACAAATGGCAGTAGTAGAATTGCAGGAGTGTCAAAAGAATGCAGATCCGAGTGATTTGTTGCGAGCTAAGAAACCTGCCACAGATTCTGCATTCCAGTCGTCTGGTGAAACGAAGCCGATTTAGATTCACCTGACCGACCCCGATGCTGCTTTGACACACATTTCGACAACACTCGACTCCAAATAGGAAGAAGCGCTCATCCAGTTCCTCCGTAAGAACTGGGACATCTTTGCATGGAAACCTTTTGACATGCCGGGTGTTCCCAGGGGGCTGGCTGAGCACCATTTGCGAGTCGACCCAAAAGTGAAACCAGTCAAAGAACATCTTCGACGGTCCGCCATACAGAAGAGAAAAGCAATCGGTGAAGAAGTGGCTCGGCTCCTAGCAGCTGAGTTTATCCGAGAGATTTACCACTCCGAGTGGCTAGCCAATGTTGTCATGGTCCCCAAGAAGGACGACTCACTCCGCATGTGCATTGACTTCAAGCATATCAATCGGGCCTGCCCGAAAGATCACTTTCCTCTCCCCCGCATCGACCAAATAGTCGACTCGACTGCGGGGTGTGAGCGCTTGTCCTTTTTGGACGCTTATTCCGGGTATCATCAGATCCGACTGTATGGACCCGATGAGATAAAAACAGCTTTCATCACCCCATTTGGGTGCTTCTGCTATGTCACCATGCCATTCGGCTTGAAGAATGCTGGAGCCACATTCATGAGGATGATTCAGAAGTGTTTACTCACTCAAATCAGTCGGAATGTGGAAGCATACATGGATGGCATTGTGGTCAAGTCATGTAAAGGTTCTGACCTGCTGGCTGACCTTGCTGAAACTTTTGCCAACCTCAGAAGGTATGATATCAAACTTAATCCATCAAAGTGCACATTCGGAGTTCCGGGCGGAAAATTACTCGGTTTTCTCGTTTCCGAACGAGGGATCGATGCTAACCCAGAGAAAGTGGGTGCCATACTCCGGATGAAACGCCCTGTGTGTGTGCACCATGTCCAGAAGCTTACTGGTTGTTTGGCCGCCTTAAGTCGATTCATTTCTTGCCTCAGTGAAAAGGCATTGCCTCTTTACCGACTGATGAAAAAGTCTGATAAGTTTGAGTGGACTCCTGAAGCTGATGCAGCGTTTGTAGAGCTCAAAGCCCTGCTTTCCACCGAGCCGGTGCTTGCTGCTCCAATCAGCAAAGAGCCTTTACTGCTTTACATTGCATCCACTAGACAAGTTGTCAGTACAGTACTTACGATCGAGCGGGAAGAAGAAGGAAAAGCTTATAAGGTTCAGCGCCCAGTAGACTATGTTTCTGAAGTTTTGACTCCATCAAAGCAAAGATATCCACATTATCAGAAGCTTGTTTATGGGATTTATATGACCACGAAGAAGGTTGCACACTATTTCTCTGACCACTCCATTACAGTCGTCAGCGACGCTCCATTATCAGAGATTCTGAACAACAGAGATGCAACTAGTCGAGTGGCAAAGTGGGCGATTGAACTCCTTCCCTTGGATATCAAGTTTGAGGCAAAGAAAGCTATCAAGTACCAAGCAATAGCAGATTTCCTCGCCGAGTGGATCGAACAGCAACTGCCGACTCAAGTCCACTCAGAGCACTGGACCATGTTCTTTGATGGCTCCAAGATGTTGAATGGTTCCGGTGCTGGGGTGGTACTGGTATCCCCCCGAGGAGACAAGCTCAGATATGTTATCCAGATTCACTTTGATTCCTCCAATAACGAAGCGGAATATGAAGCACTCTTATATGGGTTACGTATGGCCATCTCACTCAGTGTCCGTCGCCTCATGGTCTACGGCGACTCAGATTTGGTAGTCAATCAAGTGATGAAGGAGTGGGACGTCAGAAGCCCAGCTATGACTGGTTACTGCAATGCGGTGAGGAAGTTGGAAAAGAAGTTTGAGGGGTTAGAGCTCCATCATATACCCCGACTGAAAAATCAAGCAGCCGATGATTTGGCAAAGATAGGTTCCAAGAGAGAAGCCATTCCCAACAATGTGTTTTTGGAACACATTCATACACCTTCAGTTCAAGAAGATCCTTTCACTGAAGAGCCCCCGCAGCCTAAGAGTGTTACGGATCCGACTGAAGTCGAGGTCCCAGCCGTGGTCGACCTGATCATGGAGGTTTTAGTCATCACTCCCGACTGGAGAGTGCCATATATTGTGTATATCCTTAGGAAGGAACTCTCAGAGGATGAAGAAGAGGCTCGACAGATCGTCCATCGGTCCAAAGCCTTTACTGTGATAAGAGGACAGCTGTTCAGAGAAAGTGTGACTGGAGTCAACCAGAAATGCATAACGCTAGAAGAAGGTCGAGTGATCCTTAACGATATCCACTCGGGGACCTGTGGCCACCATGCGTCCTCTCGGACCATTGTGGCCAAAGCATACCGGGCTGGATTTTATTGCCCATGAGCAAATGAAATGGCAAAAGATATAGTTGACAAATATGAAGGCTGCCAGTTTTACTCCAATATGTCCCACAAGCCTGCGTCAGCCCTGAAGACCATTCCACTCGTCTGGCCCTTTGCTGTTTGGGGATTGGATATGGTTGGACCGCTGAGGACTGGTAGGAGCGGCTTCACTCATGTGCTTGTAGCAGTCGACAAGTTTACCAAATGGATTGAAGCCAAGCCTATCAAGAATCTTGAAGCCAGTACTGCCGTCAGCTTCATCAGAGAGTTGACATTCAGATATGGGGTTCCGCACAGCATCATCACTGACAATGGGTCGAACTTCGATTCTGATGAGTTCAGAGCCTTCTGCGCTTCCCAAGGCACACGACTCGACTATGCTTCAGTCACCCACCCCCAGTCGAATGGACAAGCAGAAAGAGCAAATGGCTTGATTCTCAAAGGACTGAAACCCCGACTAATGCGTGATCTCAAGCACGCAGCAGGCGCCTGGGTCGATGAACTTCCATCAGTTCTTTAGGGATTTAGGACAACTCCCAATCGGTCGACTGGCCGAACTCCATTCTTCTTGGTCTATGGAGCTGAAGCTGTTCTACCGAGTGACTTGCTTCACAATGCACCCTGAGTCGAGCTTTTCTCTGAAGATGAAGCAGAACAGGCCCGACAGGACGCAGTCGATCTCCTAGAGGAAGAACGAGAGATTGCCTTAATCCGGTCGACCATTTATCAGCAAGACTTGTGTCGATTCCACGCCAGAAACGTGAGGGGCCGAGCCTTTCAAGAGGGAGACCTGGTTCTTCTAGTGGATCAGCAGAAACCACACAAGCTCACCCCTGCTTGGGAAGGTCCCTTCATTGTCACCAGAGTTCTCCACAATGGAGCATACCATCTTTACAATGTCGAGCATCAGAAAGACGAGCCACAGGCTTGGAAAGCGGAGCTGCTCCGCCCCTTTTATACTTAAGTACTCATTCGGATGAGATGTAATAAGAAATACCTTTATAGTTTGTTTATCAAAGACAAGAGCTTTACAGTCTTCTTAAACGATTGTTGTTGCTTTTGTTTGCGTCTGAAATCCCCCAGTGGGTGACTTTGCCGCGAATCCGTTTCGCCTAAGTTTGAAAAATCCTACCAAGTGGTGAGCAAGCCTCTCACTCGGGGGCTTAGCCGCGAATCCGTTTCGCCTAAGTTTGAAAAATCCTACCGAGTGGTGAGCAACCCTCCCACTCGGGGGCTTAGCTGCAGTCTAGTACTCGCCTAAGTTCAAAAAATCCTACCGAGTGGTGAGCAACCCTCTCACTCGGGGGCTTAGCTGCAGTCCAGTACTCGCCTAAGTTTAAAAAAATCCTACCGAGTGGTG